>NC_135953.1:136506443-136753943 GCF_053455715.1 Rhinoraja longicauda | reverse complement strand
GAGTATCCTTCTCAATCACTCTGTAAGAAACTGAAGATTTGCCAGAAAATTGAACTGTCAAAGTACTTTATCAATAAAAGAACATTCAGAGCTAGGATACATGCCGATTGAAAGTTTACTCCACCAAGCAATCAGAATTCTGAAAGCTTCTAGTCTAAACATTGTTGATAAAGAGTTGGTACTGTTCTTAAAGTGGTACAAACCAAAATGATTAGTCTGAAGAAGAGTCTCGACCCGAAACGTCACCCATTCCTTCTCTCCAGAGATGCTGCCTGTCCTGCTGAGTTACCACAACATCTTGTGTCTATTATTTAAGCAACACAAGATACATCTCTATTAATATTTTATTAGTATGAAACACAAACGTAAAAATAAACTTTGACATAAAATTTTCCAGCTATTTTGATTAATGGGACATGATCCCAAGAGGCTATGGTTTTCCCAGAGATCTTAATTGAGCTGTACTTTACTCTTCTGGATTAGAGATGCCCACTTTAGTGTCTGAAGAAGGGTCTCGACCTGAAACGTCACCCATTCCTTCTCTCCCGAGATGCTGCCTGACCCGCTGAGTTACTCCAGCATTTTGTGTCTACCCACTTCAGTATCTTCATGTTTGCTTCAGTTAAACAAGTCCTTGCCAAAAATTGCAGCAGGATCTTGATCGTTGGGCAGGTGGGCTGAAGAATGGGTGGTGGAATTTAATACAGAGAAATGTGAGATGATGCATTTTGGGAGCACTAACTTGGGCAGAACCTACACAGCGAAATGTAGCGCTCTGGGCAGTGTTGTACATCAAAGTAGGTGTAGCAGGAGTACAGGAACATAGTTCATTGAAAGTGGCATCAGATGTACATAGGGTGGTCAAAAAGGCTTTTGGCACTGTGGCCTTCATCAGAGTATTGAGTATAGAAGTTGGGAGGTCATGTGGCAGTTGTACAAGATGTTGATGAGGCAGCATTTAGAGTATTGTATTCAGTTTTGGGCACCATGTTATAGGAAAAATGTTGTCAAGCTGGAAAGGGTACAGAGAAGATTTACGAGGATGTTGCCAGGATTCGAGGGCCTGAGCTACAGGGAGAGGTTGAGCAGGCTCGGACTCTATTCCATGGAGTGCAGGAGGATGAGGAGTGATCTTATAGAGATGCATAAAGTCATGAGAGGAATAGATCTGGTAGACGCACAGAATCTCTTCCCAGGAGAAGGGGATTCGAGAACCATTGCACATAGGTATTAAGATGAGGGGGGGGGGGGGGGTAAGACTTAATAGGATGCTGAGGGGTAAATTTTTCACGCAAAGGGTGGAAGGTGTATGGAACGAGTTGCTGGAGGAGGTAGTTGCGGCAGGTGCTATTGCAATGTTTCAGTAAAATTAAGACAGGTACATGGACAGGACAGGTTTATGGGGATATGGACCAAATGCTGGCAGGTGGGACTAGTGTACATGGACATGTTGGCTGATGTGAGCAAGTTACATAGAAACATAGAAACATAGAAAATAGGTGCAGGAGTAGGCCATTCGGCCCTTCGAGCCTGCACCGCCATTCAATATGATCATGGCTGATCATCCAGCTCAGTAACCTGTACCTGCCTTCTCTCCATACCCCCTGATCCCTTTAGCCACAAGGGCCACATCTATCTCCCTCTTAAATATAGCCAATGAACTGGCCTCAACTACCTTCTGTGGTAGAGAATTCCACAGATTCACCACTCTCTGTGTGAAGAAATGTTTTCTCATCTCGGTCCTAAAAGACTTCCCCCTTATCCTTAAGCTGTGACCCCTGGTTCTGGACTTCCCCAACATCGGGAACAATCTTCCCGCATCTAGCCTCTCCAACCTTTCTATAAGATCCCCCCTCAGTCTTCTAAATTCCAGCGAGTACAAGCCCAGTCTATCCAGTCTTTCTTCATATGAAGTTGGGCTGAAGGGCTTGTTTTCACGCTGTATGACTCTATGACTCGATGACTCTATGACACCATGACTAAACCTCCTTCGTAGGTCCTCCTGAGATGACATCTGTTCCTACAATATTGGCTATGTTGCTGACCTGTGATCTCCCTGTTAGTCCATGGACGGTTCATAACTTCTTAAAGTTCATAAAACATGGGGGCAGAATTAGGCCGTTCGGCCCATCGAGCCTACTCTGCCATTGAATCATGGCTGATCAATCTTTCCCTCTCAACCCCATTCTCATGATTTTTCCCCATAACCTTTGACAAGAACCTTTATATTTCCGCCTTAAAAATACCCAATTGACTTGGTCTCCACTGCCGTCTGTGGCAATGAATTCACAGATTCACCACTCTCCGACTAAAGAAATCCCTCCTCGTCTGCTTTCAGGAGAGATTCTGTTGCTCAAGTGGGGACAACCACATATATATGGAGTGAACACTTCGGATCACATACACTTCTGTACAATTATAAATTGGGCATAACGATCCCAGGAATGAGTAGGTTAACCTATGATGAGCGTTTGTCGGCACTGGGCCTGTACTTGATGGAGTTTAGAAGAATGAGGGGGACCTCATTGAAACGTACAGAATAGTGAAAGGCTTGGACAGAGTGGGTGTGGAGAGGATGTTTCTATTAGTCTAGGACCAGAGGCTATTGCCTCAGAATAAAAGTAAAATTGTCCCTAGTGTGTGTAGGAAAGTGTATCGCTAGTCGGTAGGGACTTGGTGGGCCAAAGGGGCCTGTTTCTGCGCTGTATCTCGAAGCTAAGCCAAGATGTGACATAGCCAAAGTCCTATAAAACTGCAAAATGAATTCCTGACTGTTATACTCAATGCCCCGACCGATGAAGGCAAGCATGAACAGATGCCTTCTTTACCACTCTATCTACTTACTGTACGTTGCCACTTTCGGGAGGCTATGGCCAAGGACCCCAAGATCCCTCGCATATCAATGCTGTTAAAGGTCTTGCATCAACTGTCTACCTTCCCCACACATTCAACCTCCCGAAGTGCAACACCTCGCACTCCAGCTTGTTAACTCAGTGCAGCGATTGCTTAGTGTGCTCACTTAGTTCACGAAGGCTGATCTTACTGCATCCTCACTCACCTGCCTTTTTTACTTTATCAGAAATCCATTCATCTCATATCCCACAAATTTTAACAGAGCAACTTCACCAGTCTTTCAGGGAGGTGAACACAGGCTTTACTGGCGATGGATGTGTATTCTGATGTATGGTCTTTGACCTGAAACATTAATTAAGGGGCCTGCCCCACTTAGGCGATTTTCTAGGCGACTGCCGGCGACTGTCATAGTCATAGCATAAGAAAATAACTGCAGATGCTGGTACAAATCGAAGGTATTTATTCACAGAATGCTGGAGTAACTCAGCAGGTCTGGCAGCATCTCGGGAGAGAAGGAATGGGCGACGTTTCGGGTCGAGACCCTTCTTCAGACTGATGTCAGGGGGGCGGGACAAAGGAAGGATATAGGTGGAGACAGGAAGATAGAGGGAGATCTGGGAAGGGGGAGGGGAAGAGAGGGACAGAGGAACTATCTAAAGTTGGAGAAGTCAATGTTCATACCACTGGGCTGCAAGCTGCCCAGGCGAAATATGAGGTGCTGTTCCTCCATTTTTCGGTGGGCCTCACTATGGCACTGGAGGAGGCCCATGACAGAAAGGTCAGACTGGGAATGGGAGGGAGAGTTGAAGTGCTCGGCCACCGGGAAATCAGATTGGCCAACTCGGACCGAGCGCAGGTGTTGAGCGAAGCGATCGCCGATCGTCATTGTCATAGCAGGTCACCAAAAAAATGGCGACTGGACCCCCCCCACGACAATGTCTACGACAAGTTACAACAACCTACCACCTAGTCGACGTCAAGCTACGGCAAGCTACCGACAACCGGCGAGCCAGTCGTCGCGACTTAGGACGTCCACCTACGACCGCACCTACGACAACCTACGACCACACAGGCGACAACCTACGACAACTGAAGTCAACCTACGTCCACCCGCGACAAGCTACGACAAGCTACGAACCTGTCGGCGACAACTGAAGACAATTCACGTCATTTTGGCCTCCGGTTTTGACGCCGGTACCTGTCGCCGGTTGACGTAGGTAGTCGCCAATGGAATTCACCGAAGTCAGCACCGGCAACAACCTACATCACCTGGCGACAACCTACGACAGCGCCCCCGTCAGGAGACGTCAAGCTACGATCATTGGCGTCAAACCAACAGTCGCCAATTTTTTTTTAACATTTCAAAATCCAGCGGCGACCAGAAAAACGCCACAGCCTAGTCGCCTGTAGTCGTCTAAAAATCGCCTAAGTGGGACAGGGGCTTAACTCTGTTTTATTTCAACCCCTGTTGAGGGTTCCCAGAGCTTTCTATCTTATTTTCATATATCTGGCATCTGGTCTTTGAATTTTCACCATTGTTCACCGTTAATTTATGTAAAACAATATTCATTCTGGAATAGAATCTCAAATACTTCTCAAATACCTTTACAATATTACCATCTTCATAAAAATGTATTCTTTTTTTGTAATTTGTGTGCGATTGTAAAAGGCCTGTTGTGATAAAAACTCTGCTTATTTTTTAATAACTCTGAAAAGAAAGTCTGCTGTCAAACTTGAGTATCTCATAATAGCAGATCTACTGAGAAGGAAATGAAAGCCTTCATCAAACGTATTGTTCTAATTTTCTTTGCCTTGGCCTGCCTTGAATTATTCATTTCATGTCCATACAGTGTGTCAGAGTTGCTGCCTCTGCACTGCAATCTCATCATGTGTTTCCCCAAACATTCAGGCCTCCATGCGACTTCTATACATGAAGTTGATCCACAGGCATATTTCTTGCTTCATAGGGTTGAACACAGTTTGGTTGACCCCCTCAAAGTACCTCCGACAACTGGAAAGGAAAGGGCTAATTTGATCATGCTCAATAAAACTTTAATCTTAGTAAGTGGTTTGAATGTTACATCTATAGGTTAACCTACGATGAGCCTTTGTCGGCACTGGGCCTGTACTCGCTGGAGTTTAGATGAATGAGGGGGGGAACTCATTGAAACGTACAGAATAGTGAAAGGCTTGGATAGAGTGGATGTGGAGAGGATGTTTCCACTAGTGGGAGAGTCTAGGACTAGAGGTCATCGCCTCAGAATTGAAGGACGTTTTTTTAGAAGGGAGATGAGGAGAAATTTATTTAGCCAGAGGCTGGTGAATCTGTGGAGGGTAAGTCAGAAGGCTGTGGAGGGTAAGTCAGTGGATGTTTTTAAGGCAGAGATAGATAGATTCTTGATCAGTGCGGGTGTCAAAGGTTATGGGGAGAAGGCAGGAGAATGGCGTTAGGAGGGAGAGATAGATCAGCCATGATTGAATGGTGGAGTAGACTTGATGGGCCAAATGGCCTAATTCTATTCCTGTCACATGACCTTATGACCTTATAATTACCCCTTCATCTCTGGTTGCCCTGTGGGACCAGTTTGTCTTGCTTGTAAGTTTGGTCAGAAGGCAGATTCAACGTCAGTGTTTCTCTCTCCATCTCTCTCTCCATCTCTCTCTCCATCTCTCTCCATTTCTCTCTCCATCTCTCTCTCCATCTCTCTCTCCATCTCTCTCTCCATCTCTCTCTCCATCTCTCTCTCCATCTCTCTCTCCATCTCTCTCTCCATCTCTCTCTCCATCTCTCTCTCCATCTCTCTCTCCATCTCTCTCTCCAACTCTCTCCATTGGAGGCCTCATTTTGTCTGATATGCTCCTCAACGTCCATCCTCATTATTGTGGGGGGGGGGGGGGGGGGGGGTGGGGGGGTTGTGGGGATGGACATTGAGGAGCATATCAGACAAAATGATCTGATGTGAGGCCTCCGATGGAGAGAGATGGAGAGAGAGATGGAGAGAGAGATGGTGGAAGCAGGAACATTAAAACATTTATGAAGCATCTGGATAGGTATTTGAAAGAGCAAGATGTAGAGGGATACTAGACCAAGTGGACCCGTTGGGCCCAAACCTCTCCTGCATTGGTGCAGCACCCTCTCCTCCGCCCCCCTACCCTCTCCCTCCCCCCCTACCCACTCCCCCCCCCACCGTCCTCTCCCATCTCCTCCCCTACCCTCCTCACCCTTCCCCTCCCCCCCACTCCATCCCCCTCAACCCCCCTTATCCTCCCTCCCTCCTCCCGTCCCTCCCTCCCCCTCCCTCCCTAGGAGATAGATTTAAACTTTAAAATGTGAATAACGTTAAAAATATAACACCGATTTCAATGAAACCTCTTCCATTAGCACCAAAGGGACGACGGTGAGTAAGGTGGGCCTGAAATTGTCGCGCTATCGTGTACCGTTTTGGCTGTAGTTCAGGAACAAACAAACAAACAAACAAGAGTTTTAGTGGATAGATGGGACTAATGCAGGGAAGTGAGATTACCAGAAAATGCAGTGGACCGAACATGCTGGTTCTATGCTATTCAACTCGATCATCCCATGGCTGAGAGATTGGAATACTTATGCCGTATTGATTGTCTCAACCTCTAAGTCCTTGGCTTCTGCTCAGCTAACGGTGCTGATTATGGTGGGAAAAAAACTGCAGATGCTGGTATAAATCGAAGGTAGACAAAAAATGCTGGAGCAACTCAGCGGGCCAGGCAGCATCTCTGGAGAGAAGGAATGGGGAACTATCTGAAGTTAGAGAAATCAATGTTGATACCGCTGGGGTGTAAACTGCCCAAGCGAAATATGAGACGCTGTTCCTCCAATTTGCGCTGGGCCTCACTCTGACAATGGAGGAGGCCCAGGACAGAAAGGTCAGATTGGGAATGGGAGGGGGAATTGAAGTGCTGAGCCACCGGGAGATCGGGTTGGTTAAGATGGACTGAGCGACGGTGTTGAGCGAAACGATCACTGAACCTGCGCTTGGTCTCACCGATGTAGAGAAGTTGTCTTCTGGAGCAGCGGATACAATAGATGAGGTTGGAGGAGGTGCAGGTGAACCTCTGCCTCACCCGGAAAGACTGATTGGGTCCTTGGATGGAGTCGAGAGGGGAGGTAAAGGGACAGGTGTTGCATCTCGTGCGGTTGCAGGGGAAAGTACCTGGGGAGGGGGTGGTTTGGGTGGGAAGGGACGAGTGGACCAGGGAGTTACAGAGGGAACGGTCTCTGCGGAATGCAGAAAGGGGAGGGGATGGGAAGATATGGCCAGTGGTGGGGTCCCGTTGGAGGTGGCGGAAATGGTGGAGGATGATTTGCTGTATGCGACAGCTGATGGGGTGGAAGGTGAGGACAAGGGGGACTCTGTCCTTGTTACGAATGGGGGGAGGGGGAGCAAGAGCGGAGCTGCGGGATATAGAGGAGACCCGAGTGAGAGCCTCATCTATAATGGAAGAGGGGAAACTCCTTTTCCTAAAGAATGAGGACATCTCCGATGCCCTAGTGTGAAACACCTCATCCCGGGCGCAGATGTGGCATAGACGGAGGAATTGGGAGTAGGGGATCGAGTTTTTACAGGAAACAGGGTGGAAAGAAGTGTAGTCATGATAGCTATGGGAATCAGTAGGTTTATAGTAGATGTCAGTCACTAGTCTGTCTCCTGTGATGGAGATGGTGAGATCCAGAAATGGTAGGGAGATGTCGGAGATGGTCCAAGTATATTTAAGAGCAGGATGGAAATTAGTGGGGAAATTTATGAAGTCAGTGAGTTCTGCATGGGTACAAGAGGTAGCACCAATGCAGTCGTCGATGTAGCAGAGGTAGAGTTCGGGGATGGGGCCAGTGTACGTCTGGAACAGGGATTGTTCGACGTACCCGACAAAGAGGCAGACGTAGCTACGGCCCATTCAAGTGCCCATAGCTACGCCTCTGGTTTGGAGGAAGTGGGAGGAGTCAAAGGAGAAGTTGTTGAGGGTAAGAACCAGCTCTACTAGGCGGAGGAGAGTGTTGGTAGATGGGGATTGGCTGGTTCTACGGTCGAGGAAGAAACGGAGGGCTTCGAGACCATCCTTGTGGGGGATGGAAGTGTAGAGTGACTGGACATCCATGGTGAAGATGAGGGAGTGGGGGCCTGGAAAACGGAAGTTATTGAGGAGATGCAGAGCGTGTGACGTGTCTTGGACATAAGTGGGGAAGGATTGGACCAGGGGGGATAAGATGGAGTCGAGGTAGGTGGAAATTAATTCGGTGGGACACGAACAGGCAGAAATAATGGGTCTGCCAGAACAGTTCTGTTTGTGGATTTTGGGGAGAAGGTAAAATCGGGCCGTGCGGGGCTGGGGAACGATAAGGTTGGAGGCATTAGAGGGCAGAAGCCCGGAGGTGATGAGATGATGGTAATTATGGTGTTCTCTGCACCTCCTTGTTACTCCAAGGAGAGGCTGAACGGTAATGTTTAGAAAAAGCTTGCGATCATTGCGTACTTTTGAATGCTTCTGTATGTAAAGTGGAGAAACGTTTCCACTCTAAAATCTCCAGCAAACGGCTCCTCGTTGATTCGTGTGTTACGCATCTCTGCTTTTGCTAGAACTCCGATGCTGCACGCCATTAGCTGAGCAATCCTTGCAAGGTCTTTGCTGCAAGACCCTCTTCTGAAGAGTCTGTCTGCCGTGTCAGCCCGCTGCTTATCAACAGAGTATCACCGCACAGACTCTGTTGTGACAAGTCCTTTGAATGCTTGCTCATGAGCATCCAACCAGGACCATCCCCTTTCCTTCTGGTTCAACTGCCTGACTGCATCCCACATCTGACACAAATGAGGCAGCAACTGGATCAGATCCTTGACAAGCCCTTTGAAAGCTCTGTACTCCTGCGACATGCATTGACTTTTGCTGGATTTGGTTTTGTGTCACTGGCAATGAAGTGATTGATCCCTGAAGAACAATTACTTTGTACTTCAGATTTTCTTTCCTCTCCTTCAGTTTCAGCCCCCTGAATCTGCTCAGCAAAGCCCTCGGCTTTCGGCAATGTGTTCAATTTGACATTACAGCATAAAGTAATTGTCTCGTAGCACAAAGGGTGCATAGGCCTCAATACGTGTTTAAGGGAACAAGTTATGTATAAGTGGTATCATATCATATCATATCATATATCATCAGCGCGGAAACAGGCCTTTTCGGCCCACCAAGTCCGCGCCGCCCAGCGATCCCCGCACATTAACACTATCCTACACCCACTAGGGACAATTTTTTTACATTTACCCAGTCAATTAACCTACATACCTGTACGTCTTTGGAGTGTGGGAGGAAACCGAAGATCTCGGAGAAAACCCACGCAGGTCACGGGGAGAACGTACAAACTCCTTACAGTGCAGCACCTGTAGTCAGGATCGAACCTGAGTCTCCGGCGCTGCATTCGCTGTAAAGCAGCAACTCTACCGCTGCGCTACCGTGCCGCAACTAAGCAAACATTTTACAGTTCCCAAAGGAGGGATTCCATTGCGTAATGTAAAATATTTATCAATTCAGATAAAACTTGCCCTGGTCATGAATGCAAAATATCACAGGAAAATATGGTTGAGGTAATAATTATATTTCATTAAAAATATAAATAATTTGCAGATGATACAAAGCTGGGTGGTAGTGTGAACTGTGAGGAAGATGTGAGGAAGATGCTATGAGGTTGCTGGGTGACTTGGACAGGTTGTGTGAGTGGGCGGATGCATGGCACATGCAGTTTATTGTGGATAAGTGTGAGGCTATCCACTTTGGTGGTAGAATAGGAAGGCAGAGTATTATCTGAATGGTGTCAAGTTAGGAAAAGGGGACGTACAACGAGACCTGGGTGTCACGGTGCACCAGTCATTGAAAGCAAGCGTGCAGGTGCAGCAGGCAGTGAAGAAAGCGAATGGTATGTTAGCATTCATAGCAAGAGGATTTGAGTATAGGAGCAGGGAGGTTCTGCTGCAGTTGTACAGGGCCTTGGTCAGACCGCACCTGGAGTATTGTGTAGAGTTTTGGTCTCCTAGACGGAGGAAAGACATTCTAGCCTTTGAGGGAGTACAGAGAAGGTTCACCAGATTGATTCCTGTGATGGCAGGACTTTCATATGAAGAAAGACTGGATAGACTCGGCTTGTACTCGCTGGAATTTAGAAGACTGAGGGGGGATCTTATAGAAACATATAAAATTCTTAAGGGGTTGGAGAGGCTAGATGTGGGAAGATTGTTCCCGATGTTGGGGAAGTCCAGAACCAGGGGTCACAGCTTAAGGATAAGGGGGAAGTCTTTTAGGACCGAGATGAGAAAACATTTCTTCACACAGAGAGTGGTGAGTCTGTGGGATTCTCTGCCACAGAAGGTAGTTGAGGCCAGTTCATTGGCTATATTTAAGAGGGAGTTAGATGTGGCCCTTGTGGCTAAAGGGATCAGGGGGTATGGAGAGAAGGCAGGTACGGGATACTGAGTTGGATGATCAGCCATGATCATATTGAATGGCGGTGCAGGCTCGAAGGGCCGAATGGCCTACTCCTGCACCTATTTTCTATGTTTCTATGTTTCTATCACAGGAAAATATGGTTGAAGTAATAATTATATTTCATTAAAAATATAAATATTTTTCAAACTTTTGTCAGAAAAGAAATACTTAAAGAACACTATGATTAGGATAATTTACAAAGTGATGGAAACAAGTCCAAGCTATTGGTGCTCATCAAGATACAGCAGATTGAATGTGTTCCTCACACGCACAACCTTGCATAATTCAATGTGTAGGAAGGTCATGCAGAGATGCTGGTTTAAACCGATGATGGACTCAAAAACCTGGAGTAACTCAGAGTGGTCAGACGGCATCTCTGGACAGAAAGGGCTTAGATGACTTTTCGGGCCGAGGCCCTTTTTCAGATGGAGAAGGGTCTCGACCCGAAACGTCGCCCCGACGTGCAGCAGCAGCGGCAGCGTCTTCGCCCGCACCGGATCGCGGGGCTTGGGATGGCCCAGTGCGGACCTTTCACCGTCCGGCGCGGCCTGGAACGTGGCAACTTCAACAGCCTGACCGCGGGAGAAGACGGCAGGGGAAGAGAAAAGACATTCTGGCCTTCCATCACAGTGAGGAGGGACTGGAGGAGACTCACTGTGATGGATGTTTCTTTTTGTTTTGTGTTTTGTGTTGGTTGTGGTTGTGTGTGAAATTGCTTATTTTACTGCTCTTATTGTTGGACTGTGGGTGACGAAATCTCGTCCAAAAGACTTGTTTTTTGGATGACAAATAAAGGTAATTCTAATTCTAATTCTAATTCTAATGTTCCTATTTTCCAGATATGCCGTCTGACCAGCTGAATTACTCCAGCTTTTTGCGTCCATCTTTTGCTAAATTGAATGGTCTCTCATGGCAACTGAGCCTCAGATGGAGGATTCTCAAGCCACATTCCTAGAGATTCTCTGAAGACATTAAGATTGAGTGAAAAAAAATTAAAAAAATTAAAAATTTAAAGAAAAATAATATTTGAGAACCCTTCCTTCACCTTTTCAAAATGGGTCAGAGCCCTCATTTCCATGAATAGAATTGGAATTTTGCCATACATGCCAGCATGGCACACAAGACGCTGGGGTTTTGGTGCACATGCTTGAGAGTCAAGTCAATGGTAAAGAGTGATTAATTGTCTTCACTTTACTTTAGAGATACTGTGTGGAAACAGGCCCTTCGGCCCACCCATCCCGCATTGACCAGAGATCACCTCGTACACTAGCACTATCCTACACTCTAGCACTATCCTACAACTTACATAAGCCAATTAACCTACAACTGTGGAGCACCCGGAGAAAACCCACGCAGTCACAGGGCCAACGTGCAAACTCCGTACGGACAGCACCCGTAGTCAGGACTGAACCCGGGTGTCTGGCGCTGTGAGGCAGCAACTCTACCTCGGTGCCACCGCATTGCCATGTGCACTGGAAACAGAGCAATCAAACTCCTCCCTTTAGTTTAGCTTATTGTAGTTTAGTTTCGAGATACAGCACGGAAACAGGCCCTTCGGCCCACGGAGTCTGCACCGACCAGCGATCCCAGCACATTAACACTATCCTACACACGCTAGGGCCGATTTACACTTATTCTAAAGCCAATTAACCTTTGTACGTATGTACGTCTTTGGAGTGTGGGAGGGAACAAAGGATCTCGGAGTAAACCCAGGAGGTCACGGGGAGAACGTACAAACTCCGGGTCTCTGGCGCTGCAAGCGCTGTAAGGCAGAAACTCTACCATGGCCGACCCTGCTGTGGCTTAACAGGTACAAGAATATTTTCGTTAGAATAATGTACTGTGATTGATATTTGTATGAGCCCAAATCAAGTCTTAGTTAAGTCTTAGCTTCCTGTATCGGTGGAGATTAAAAAAATTAATCATCTATTTGCTCCAATATGCCCAGATAACCACGTGCATCATAAATGTAAATGATAATGACCTGCTCTGTGATGAGCTCCTTGAACATCGGCACGGTGGCGCAGCGGTAGAGTTGCTGCCTTACAGCGAATGCAGCGCCGGAGACTCGGGTTCGATCCTGACTACGGGCGCCGTCTGTACGGAGTTTGTACGTTCTCCCCGTGACCTGCATGGGTTTTCTCCGAGATCTTCGGTTTCCACCCACACTCCAAAGACGTACAGGTATGCAGGTTAATTGGCTGGGCAAATGTAAAAATTGTCCCTAGTGTGTGTAGGATAGTGTTAATGTGTGGGGATCGCTGGGCGGCGCGGACCCGGTGGGCCAAAGGGCCTGTTTCCGCGCTGTATCTCTAAATCTAAATCTAAAAAAAAATCATTGTCCAAATTCAGAACTCTGATTAAGAACCTTTCAGCAGTCTTTGTTTGGAAGAATATTATTGTAAAATGTATTCCCTGCTGAAGTGGCAAAAAATATTTCATTTTACAGGAAGTTGCATCGACTTTTCTGAGGACCTGTTTATAGAGCTGTACAAAAGATAGACATAAAAAAGCTGGAGTAACTCAGCGGGACAAGCAGCATCTCTGGAGGGAAGGAATGCAGTCAGAGATGCTGCCTGTATTACTCCAGCTTTTTGTGTCTATCTGTATACTAAAACTCTCGTTTGTTTGTTCCTGAACTACAGCCAAAACGGTACACGATAGCGCGACAATTTTGGGCCCACCTTACTCACCGTCGTCCCTTTGGTGCGAATGGAAGAAGTTTCATTGAAATCGGTGTTATATCTTTAAAGTTATTCACATTTTAAAGTTCAAATCTATCTCCTAGGGAGTTAGGAGGGTGGGGGCGAGGGGAAGTGGGAGGGGAGGGGGAGGGAGGGGGAAGGGGGATGGGAGTGGGAGGGGAGGAGGGGATGAGGGGAGGGAGGAGGGGAGGAGGGAGGAGGAGAAGGGAGGGAGGGGGAGGAGGGAGGGGTGGGGGTAGGGGAGGGGGGCGGGGAGGGGGGAAAAGGAGGTGGGGGGAGGGGGTGAGAGGGGAGGGGAGAAGAGTGGAAGGGGGAGGGGGAGCAGGGGAGGAGAGGGTGCTGCACCAATGCAGGAAAGGTTTGGGCCCAACGGGTCCATTTGATCTAGTCTTTGGGTAAAACCAGCATCTGCAGTTCCTACACATTAGAGCTGTACAACACGGGAACGGGCCCTCTGGCCCACAACGTTGGTGCCAAGCATGGTGCTAAGTTAACTAATCTCCTGTGTGCATGCACGTGATCCATATCCCATCATGACCTGCATATCCGTGTGCCTATCTAAAAGAGCGTCTTGAATCTGCCTCTATTGTACCTGCCTCCATCACCACCCGAACAGCTCATTCCAGGAACCCACCACTCTCTGTGTAAAAAAAAAAGTGTCTTTTAAACTTTGACGCTCTCATCTTAAAGCTATGCCCTTTAGTCTTTGACATTTCCGGCCTGGGAAAATAGTTCTGACTGTCCAACCTAACCATGCCTCTCATAATGTTACATACTTTTATCAGACCTCCCCACCTCCAACGTTCCAAAGAAAATCCAGATTTGTCCAGCTTCTCCTCATACACCCTCTAATCCAGGCAGAATTCTGGTAAACATCTTTTGTAGCTCCCCAAAGCCTCCGTATTCTTCCTGTGATGGGTGACCAGAATTGCACACAGTAATCCAAAGACGTACAGGTTTGTAGGTTGATTGGCTTGTTATAAATGTAAAATTGTCCCTAGTGTCTGTCGGATAGTGTTAGTGTGCGGGCATGAATGAATGAATGAATGAATGAATAAGTTTATTGGCCAAGTATGTGCATATACAAGGAATGTGCCTTGGTGCTCCGCTCACAAATGACAACACAAACATACAGTTAACAATAAAGAATAAAGCATAAACACATGAAAACAATAAGGATACAACATTAAACATGTGGGTGAAAATAAACCAGAGCAAAAAAGAGACTACAGACTTTGGTTATTGAGTAGAATTTCCACTCGTGGAATAAAAGCTGTTTTTATGTCTGGCTGTGGCTGCTTTGACAGTCCGGAGTCGCCTTCGAGAGGGTAGTGCTTCAAAGAGTTTGTGGCCAGGGTGCGAGGGGTCAGAGATGATCTTACCCGCTCGCTTCCTGGCCCTTGCAGTGTACAGTTCTTGGTGGGCTTGGTGGGCCGAAGGGCCTGTTTCTGCGCTGTATCTCTAAGCTAAGCTGAGCTAAGATGCGATATAGCCAAAGTCCTATAAAACTGCAACATGAATTCCTGACTGTTGTACTCAATGCCCCGGCCGATGAATGCAAGCATGCCAGACGCCTTCTTTACCACTCTATCTACTTACTGTACGTTGTCACTTTCAGGAGGCTATGGCCAATGACCCCAATATCCCTCTGCAGATCAACGCTGTTAAAGGTCTTGCCATCAACTATCTACCTTCCCCACACATTCAACCTCCCAAACCTCATACTCCAGCTTGTTAACTCAGTGCAATAAAACAATATTCATTCTGAAAGAGGATCTCTATTTCTCAAATACCTTTACAATATTAACATTTTCATAAATGTATTCTTTTCTGTAATTTGTGTGCAATTGTAAAAGGCCTGTTGTGATTAAAATCTCTGCTTATTTTTTAATAACTTTGAAAAGAAAGTCTGCTGTCATACTTGAGTGTCTGATAATAGCAGATCTACTGAGAAGGAAATGAAAGCCTTCATCAAACGTATTGTTCTAATTTTCTTTGCCTTGGCCTGCCTTGAATGATTCATTTCAAGTCCATACAGTGTGTCAGAGTTGCTGCCTCTGCACTGCAATCTCATCATGCGTTTCCTGCAAATTCCCCAAACTTTCAGGCCTCCATGTGACTTCTATACATTAAGTTGATCCACAGGCATATTTCTTGCTTCATAGGGTTGAACACAGTTTGGTTGACCTCCTCAAAGTACCTCTGACAAACTGGAAAAGAAAGTGCTAATTTGATCATGCTCAATAAAACTTTAAACTTAATAAGTGGCTGCGGGAGCGGCTGCGACTCACCTTAGGCTCGGGCCGCGTGGATGCCGACATCGGGAGCTCCGGCAGCGGCAGTGTGTTCGCCCGCCCCGGATCGCAGGGCTTGGGTCGCGGACATTTCACCGTCCGGCGCGGCCTAAAATAGGCCGCGGGATTTTTCTCTGCTGGGCGGGGGCTTCAATGTCGGGAGCCACGACCGCCCCGACGTGCAGCAACAGCGGCAGCGACAGCGTGTTCGCCCGCCCCGGATCACGGGGCTTGGGTCGGCCCGCTGCGGACCGTCTGGCGCGGCCTGCAACCACAACAACCTGACCGCGGGAGAAGACGGCAGGGGAAGGGAAAAGACATCGTGGCCTTCCATCACAGTGAGGAGAGGACTGGAGGAGACTCACTGTGATGGATGTTTCTTTTTTTGTGTGTTTTTGGGGTTGTGTAATTTGCCTATTTTAATGCTTTATTGTGTAATCTGCCTATTTTAGTGCTTTTATTGTTGGACTGTGGGTGACTGAATTTCGTCCAAAAAACTTTTTTGGATGACAAATAAAGCTATCTTGAATCTTGAATCTTGAATGTTACATCTATAGGTTAACCTATGATGAGCGTTTGTCGGCACTGGGCCTGTACTCGCTGGAGTTTAGAAGAATGAGGGGGGACCTCATTGAAATGTACAGAACAGTGAAAGGCTTGGATAGAGTGGATGTGGAGAGGATGGTTCCACTAGTGGGAGAGTCTATGACTAGAGGTGATAGCCTCAGAATTAAAGGACGTTCATTTAGAAAGTTGCTGAGGAGAAATGCATTTAGTTTATTGAAGGTGGCGAATCTGTGGAATTCTTTGCCACAGAAGGGGATAGATTTTTGATTAGTCCGGATGCCAGAGGTTATGGGGAGAGGGCGGGAGAATGGGGAGATAGATCAGCCATGATTGAATGATGGATTAAACTTGATGGGCCGAATGGCCTAATTCTACTCCTATCACTTCTGACCCTATAAACTTCTGTATGTGAATTATCATCATTATCTTCTAGATCTGTGGTGACAGTGGAAATAGTATTAGCATTAGTTAGTGAGCAGCAAAGCAGGAAGATGAATGCATGGCTGGAGAGCTGATGTAGGGAGGAGAGTTTGAGATGCTTGAGTTGATGCAAAGGTTTTTGGGAGTACGTGGACCTCTGTAAATCGTACAGATCGCACCTGGGGTGGGGCCAATATTCTTGTGCGGTGTGGAGTGAGGGGCGGGGAGAAACCTAAAGGGAGAATCTTAAAGGATAAAAGCAACACTGGAAATAAAAGATAGAGGTTCAAGTGAAAGGGTATTTCAGAAAGAACAAAGAGTGGAAAAGGCAACTGGGTAGAGAAATAAGACAGTAAAGATGACCAGAATGTATGGGGAAGGGTCAATGTGTACAAGCATAAGAAGGAAATATTTAATAATGCTTTGGTCTGGTTGGGCAATTGAGATATTATTGACTTGTGCATTATTGTGCCACTTCAGATATTATTGAGTTTTACATAAGATGGTTAGAGCAATGTAAGGAAAAATAAGATGAAATTTAACAGTGCTTTATTTGAATGCACATGACATTTGCTGTGATGTATATATAATGTAAATGCCAGTGCCCCCTTGAGGTCAGGTGACCTTCTAGGGCCAATGGGCATGTGCCTTGTGACTGAGGTCAGGTGACCATCTAGAAGTTTCCTGATGAAGGATCAGTAATAAAATCTTCTTACAAGATGTCTGGCGTATATTCATTGTGCTAGCCACAAGGTCTTACAGAGGACATTACATGTGACCTTCTAGGGGGCACTGGCATTTACATCACATATACATCACATCTCCCCCTTTACTTTAATTACATCACATCTCCCCCTTTACTTTACTTACATCACATTTGCTGCAAGATAGACAAGTCGATGCCTCATTAAAACCAAACCTAATAGCCTTCAAGGGGAAATGCCTCCAGTGGTTTGTAGTTATGTGGAGGCCAATTCCCTGGATGCTTTCAAGAGAGAGTTAAATAGAGCTCTTAATGATAGGGCAGTCAAGGGATGTGGGGAGAAGGCCACTGATTGTGGATGATCAGCCATGATCACGGTGAATGGTGGTGCTAGCTCGAAGGGCCGAATGGCCTCCTCCTACACCTATTGTCTATTGTCAGAGGTGAAGCATAATTGGCCTGGAACATTGCATCAGGACTTCCTTAGGGCAGTATCCTAGCCCCAAATAACATCAGTTGCCTCAAAATTAACCTGCCTTCTATCACAATGTCAGAAATGGGAATATGCATCAGTAGATATACCCCATTCAAAATTTGCAAGTCCTCAGTAAATAGAGCATCAATGCCTGCACACAGCAGGATCTAGACAGTGTGTGGTGAAAGGTGGCAAGCAACATTTGTGCCAGAGAGATGCCTGGCAAAGATCATCTCAAACAAAGGGAGAGTCCAATAACTTTTCCTTTGCATTCAGTTGCATTATCACCTCACGGAGCCTCCACCATGAATATCTGAAGAAGGGCCTCGACCCGAAACGTCACCCATTCCTTCTCTCCCGAGATGCTGCCTGGCCCGCTGAGTACACTCCAGCATTTTGTGTCTACCTTCGATTTGAACCAGCATCGGCAGCTATTTCCTGACACATAAACATCCTGGACGTCGCTATTGACCGGAAACTCAACAGGATCAGCCACATTAATACCTGTCGGAGCTTGGTGTGTACTATACCGAGTGATTCATCTCCTGACATTTTAAGGGCTTTACAACATCAATAAGGCACAAAGTCAATAATACCTGAATTGCCCAACCAATGCATAATTAAATTTTTGAAGAAAAGTCTTCCAGAAACAAAGTATGCTATTGACCAGAAATATTAGCCCTGTTTCACTTTCCACAAAATCTGCCCAACTTGCTGAATATGCCCAGCATACCCTAATTTATTTCAGATTTTCAGAATCTGCTGTGTTGTTTTTTTTGTAGGGAGTAACAACACATCTATATACTAAAACTCTCGTTTGTTTTCTTCCTGAACTACAGCCAAAACGGTACACGATAGCGCGACAATTTTAGGCCCACCTTACTCACCGTCGTCCCTTTGGTGCTGATGGAAGAAGTTTCATTGAAATCAGTGTTTATATTTTTTAAGTTATTCACATTTTTAAGTTTAAATCTATCTCCTAGGGAGGGAGGGGGGGAGGGAGGATAAAGGGGGTTGAGGTGGATGGAGTGGGGGGGAGGGGGTGGGGGAGGGGAGGGGGATGGGGATGGAGGGGATGGAGGGGGAGGGGGATGGAGGGGAGGGGGAGGGCAGGGGGAGGGGGAGGGCAGGGGGGAGGGGGAGAGGGAGGAGGAGGGGGAGAGGGAGGGGGACGAGGGAGGAGGTGAGGGGGGGAGTGAAATGACTTAATTTAATTTAATATTATCTGCTTCTAAATGCATCTAAGAGAACCTAGCAAACCTGGGGATAGCATGCGACAGCGCCCGCAATAAGCAACGATACCAGCCGACAAGCCAGCTGTCAGCGAGAAATTTCACTCCGGATGATTTCTCAGCGATGCGCTGAGATCCACTACGATTCTTGAAAGATTCCTGACGATCATGCCCGCGACACCCCGGCGAACTGTCGGCGACAGCCTAGTCGCCGGCAGTCGCCTTAAAATCGCCTAAAGTGGGACAGGCCCTTTATGAACTTAAAGAAAATGAGCAGGGATATTCTCTGCTGTGAAACTTTGCTCACCTTTTTACGCCAAGGAATGTAATAGGAACATGACACCAAGGTGGTAGTGCCAGACAGGATAAAATTAATGAACATATTTCTTTGAAATATGAAATATTATTATATTATTATTAATGATATGATTATATTATTGATCCAATATAAGTGGACTAATACCGAAATACAAGAACAATTTTATTATTAAATCTCTAATAGAAAATCCATGCAGGATTATTTTTCTGTATTTCTCCACACGTTTAATTTAGTTTTTTTCGTTTTAGTATAGAGATACAGTGCAGAAACAGGGTCCACGCCAACCAGCGATCCCCGCACATTAATACTATCCTGGACCCACTAGGGACAATTTTTACATTTACCCAGCCAATTAACCTACATACCTGCACGTCTTTGGAGTGTGGGAGGAAAAAGAAGATCTTGTAGAAAACCCACGCAGGTCACGGGGAGAACGTACAAACTCAGTACAGGTGGCACCCGTAGTCGGGATCGAACCCGGGTGTCCGGCGCTGCATTCGCTGTAAGGCCACCGTGACTGCCCATATTTGTATGTGCCTCCTCGTTCCAATGCAGCTCAGGTGAGCATGGTTGTAGCTGGTTCTTTAACTCCACCAAAAGTATGATTGCATGCATTGGCAACTGATTTCTAAATTTCAATAGACAATAGACAATAGACAATAGACAATAGGTGCAGGAGGAGGCCATTCGGCCCTTCGAGCCAGCAAGGCCATTCAATGTGATCATGGCTGATCATTCTCAATCAGTACCCCGTTCCTGCCTTCTCCCCATACCCCCTGACTCCGCTATCCTTAAGAGCTCTATCTAGCTCTCTCTTGAATGCATTCAGAGAATTGGCCTCCACTGCCTTCTGAGGCAGAGAATTCCACAGATTCACAACTCTCTGACTGAAAAAGTTTTTCCACATCTCAGTTCTAAATGGCCTACCCCTTATTCTTAAACTGTGGCCCCTTGATCTGGACTCTCGCAACATTGGGAACATGTTTCCTGCCTCTAACGTGCCCAACCCCTTAATAATCTTATACGTTTCGATAAGATCCCCTCTCATCCTTCTAAATTCCAGTGTATACAAGCCTAGTCTTTCAACATATGACAGTCCCGCCATTCCAGGAATTAACCTAATAAACCTACGCTGCACGCCCTCAATCGCAAGAATATCCTTCCTCAAATTTGGAGACCAAAACTGCACACAGTACTCCAGGTGTGGTCTCACTAGGGCCCTATACAACGGCAGAAGGACCTCTTTGCTCCTATACTCAACTCTATGTTTCTATGTTTCTAACTCCTCGTGTTATGAAGGCCAACATTCCATTGGCTTTCTTCACTGCCTGCTGTACCTGCATGCTTCCTTTCAGTGACTGATGCACTAAGACACCCAGATCTCGTTGTACGTCCCCTTTTCCTAACTTGACACCATTCAGATAATACTCTGCCTTCCTATTCTTACAACCTTTCCATCTTCAGCTTCCTTCATGACTCACACTGCAATTCCGCAGCCGATTCCTGAGCTTCACAACGGACTGCTATGCCTTTTGCTCACCAGGTTTCTTTCCTCTCAGATTCACTTGCTGTAACATTTCTTTCTCTCCTCCTGTAAGACATTCCTGAAAACCCACTTGCCCCAATATCTCTTTTCAGTGGTTCAGGGATAGGTTTTGTTTGATGGCTTCTGCAATGAAGAAAGTTGAGTTGTTTTTATTACGTTTAAGATGTTACATAAATGCAATGTCATGTTGTATCTTGGATTCATTCGACTGCTTTGTGTCTGCGATTTAGAGACAGGAACATAACGTGGGTTAGTAAGTAGACCTTTGATTGATTCATTGGGACTGGAAGTTATATTCAGGAGCACGGCTGAGGTATGTTTGAATGATTGGATCCGGGGGATTGTTTTCCAAGCTCCCCTGATGGCTCTGTGGCTGCAGCTGATACCTTTTTGACTCATTGAATTGATCTGTCAGCATAGCTAACGTGCTCTTGAATGAATGGTGCTGAAAGCATGATCATAAGGTCATATGGTCATAAGGAATAGGAGTAGAATTAGGCCATTCGGCCCATCGTCTACTCCGCCATTCAATCATGGCTGATCTATCTCTCCCTCCTAACCCCATTCTCCTGCCTTCTCCACATCACCTCTAATTCTCTCACAAGTGTCTATCTATCTATCTATCTGTCTGTCTGTCTGTCTGTCTGTCTGTCTGTCTGTCTGTCTGTCTGTCTGTCTGTCTGTCTGTCTGTCTGTCTGTCTGTCTGTCTGTCTGTCTGTCTGTCTGCCTGCCTGCCTGCCTGCCTGCCTGCCTGCCTGCCTGTCTGTCTGTCTGTCTGTCTGTCTGTCTGTCTGTCTGTCTGTCTGTCTGTCTGTCTGTCTGTCTGTCTGTCTGTCTGTCTGTCTGTCTGTCTGTCTGTCTGTCTGTCTGTCTATCTGTCTATCTATCTGTCTGTCTCTGCTTTACAAATATCCACTGACGGCCTCCACAGCCTTCTGTGGCAAAGAATTCCACAGATTCACCACCCTCTGGCTAAATAACTTTCTCCTCAATTTATTCACAAAACGCTGGAGTAACTCAGCGGGTCAGGCAGCATCTCGGGAGAGAAGGAATGGGTGACGTTTCGGGTCGAGACTTCTCGACCCGAAACGTCACCCATTCCTTCTCTCCCGAGATGCTGCCTGACCCGCTGAGTTACTCCAGCATTTTGTGAATAAAGCGATTTGTACCAGCATCTGCAGTTATTTTCTTACACGAACTTTCTCCTCAGCTCCTTCCTAAAACAACGTCCTTTAATTCTGAGGCTATGACCTCTAGTCCTAGACTCTCCCACTAGTGGAAACATCCTCTCCACATCCACTTTATCCAAGCCTTTCACTATTCACAATGATTGCTGCATTGTACACATTGCAACAAAATCACCAACCTTGATGATGAGGAACTGATAGATGTTTGAATCAGATGCGGGTTGGAGTGGAAACAGTATCATTGCTAATGCAGGGATGGACTGGTGAAGATATGCAAAAGTAAATGCAAAGAATATTGTCGTCTTGTAGCTTTTTTGTTTAATTTAGCTTGATTTGATTATCATCTATTCATTAAACTAAACCAAGGTATCACCTCTTGAATACTGCATTGTTATAATATTAAAAGATTTTGTTTTTGTGGAGAAATTTAATAGAGTCATCGAGAAAGAGTCATTGTCATACAAAGTGGAAACAGGCCCTTCAGCACAACTTGCCCACACAAACCAACATGTCCTAGCTACACTAGTCCCACCTGCCTGCATTTGGCCCATATCCCTCTAAATCTGTCCGAGCCATGTACCTGTCTAATTATTTCCTAAACATTGCAATAGCCCTTGTCTCAACTACCTCCCCTGGCAGCTCGTTCCATGCACCCACCACGCTTTGCGTGGAAATGTTACCTCTCAGATTCCTATTAAATCTTTCCCCCTTCACCTTAAACCTATGTCCTCTGGTTCTCGATTCCCCTACTCTAGGCAAGAGACTTGCATCCACCCAATCTCTTCCTCTCTTGATTTTATACACCTCTGTAAGATCACCTCTCATCCTCCTGCATTACAAGGAATAGAATCCCAGCCTGCTCAACCTCTCCCTGTAGCTCAGACCCTTAGGTTCTGATAACATCCTTGTAAATCATCTCTGTACCCTTTCCAACTTTGACAACATCTTTCCCATGAATGAATAAGTTTATTGGCCAAGTATGTGCAGACACAAGGAATGTGCCTTGGCGCTCCACTCACAAATGACAACACAAACATACAGTTAACAATTAAGAATAAAGCATAACCACATCAAAACAATAAGGATACGACATTACGTTCTAAACATGTGGGTGAAAATAAACCAGAACAAAAAAGAGACTACAGACTTTGGTTATTGAGTAGAACTGTCACTCGTGGAAAAAAGCTGTTTTTATGTCTGGCTGTGGCTGCTTTGACAGTCCGGAGTCGCCTTCCAGAGGGAAGTGCTTCAAAGAGTTTGTGGCCAGGGTGAGAGGGGTCAGAGATCATCTTGCCCGTTCGCTTCCTGGCCCTTGCAGTGTACAGTTCGTCAATGGGGGGAAGGTTGCAGCCAACAACCTTCTCGGCAGTGCGAACGATCCGTTGCAGCCTCCGGATGTCGTGCTTGGTGGCTGAGCCAAACCAGACCATGATGGAGAAGGTGAGGACGGACTCAATGATAGCAGTATCGAATTGGACCATCATTGCCTGTGGCAGATTGTGTTTCCTCAGTTGCCGCAGGAAGTACATCCTCTGTTGGGCCTTTTTGACTGTGGAGTCGATGGTGGCCCCCCATTTAAGGTCGCTGGAGATGATGGTTCCAAGGAACTTAAATGACCCCACAGATGTGACTGTGGTGTTGTTGATGGTGACTGGGGGGAGGGGAGGGGGATCTCTTCAAAAGTCTACAATTAGTTCCACTGTCTTGAGAGCATTGAGCTGCAGGTTGTTGCGATGGCACCAGGATGCCAGCTGTGTCACTTCCCATCTGTAGGCAGATTCCTCCCCATCCTGGATCAGTCCAATCAGGGTTGTGTCATCCGCAAACTTGAGGAGCTTGACAGAGGAGTCTGTGGAGGTGCAGTCGTTGGTGTAGAGAGAGTAAAGGAGAGGGGAGAGTACGCAGCCTTGCGGTGCTCCTATGCTGAGGGTCTGCGGGTCCGAGATGTGCTTTCCCAGCCTCACATGCTGCTTCCTGTCCGTCAGGAAGTTGATGATCCACTGGCAGAGGGGTTCAGGCACAGTCAGCTGGGAGAGTTTGATGTGTAGTAGCTCTGGCACAATAGTGTTAAAAGCAGAGCTAAAGTCCACAAACAGAATCCTGGCATAGGTCCCCTTGTAGTCTAGGTGCTGGAGGATGAAGTGCAGGCCTAGATTGAAAGTGTCGTCCACCGATCTATTGGCCCTGTATGCAAACTGCAGGGGGTCCAGCAGGGGGTTTGTGATGTTTTTCAGCTGGGCCAGCACAAGTCATTCAAAGGTCTTCATGACTACAGAGGTAAGTGCGACAGGCGTTTAAGGCATGCTTCACTGAAGGAAGCATGCAGGTCACTGAAAGGAAGCATGCAGGTACAGCAGGCAGTGAAGAAAGCCAATGGAATGTTGGCCTTCATAACAAGAGGAGTTGAGTATAGGAGCAAAGAGGTCCTTCTGCAGTTGTACAGGGCCCTAGTGAGACCGCACCTGGAGTACTGTGTGCAGTTTTGGTCTCCAAATTTGAGGAAGGATATTCTTGCTATTGAGGGTGTGCAGCGTAGGTTTACTAGGTTCATTCCCGGAATGGCGGGACTGTCATATGTTGAAAGACTGGAGCGACTAGGCTTGTATACACTGGAATTTAGAAGGATGAGAGGGGATCTTATCGAAACGTATAAGATTATTAAGGGGTTGGACACATTAGAGGCAGGAAACATGTTCCCAATGTTGGGGGAGTCCAGAACCAGGGGCCACAGTTTAAGAATAAGGGGTAGGCCATTTAGAACGGAGATGTGGAAAAACTTTTTTAGTCAGAGAGTTGTGAATCTGTGGAATTCTCTGCCTCAGAAGGCAGTGGAGGCCAATTCTCTGAATACATTCAAGAGAGAGCTAGATAGAGCTCTTAAGGATAGCGGAGTCAGGGGGTATGGGGAGAAGGCAGGAACGGGGTACTGATTGAGAATGATCAGCCATGATCACATTGAATGTCGGTGCTGGCTCGAAGGGCCGAATGGCCTACTCCTGCACCTATTGTCTATTGTCTATTGCCTATAGTCATTAAGACCAGTGATCCTATAACATGGTGCTCAGAACTGAACACGATACTTTAAATGCAACCTCACCAACGTCTTCTATAACTATAACAGGACCTCTCAATTTCTATACTCCAACTGATGGTAGGGTTCTGGAGAGTGTTGTAGAGCAGAGGGATCTGAATGATGTGGACCAATGTGCTAAAACCGTTTTGGACCACCAGATCTTCTTGTGATGCCACCTTCAAGGAACTATGTACCTGCACCCCTCTGCTCTACAACACTCTCCGGAGCCCTACCATTCACTGTGTAGGCCCTGCCCATGATAGATTTTCCAAAATGCATTGGCTCATATTTCTCTATTAAATTCCATCAACCATTCCTCAGCCCACCTGGTCAACCGATAATTATCCTGGTACAATATTTGACATCCATCTTCACTATCTGCAATACCACTCACTTTTCTATCATCACTTACTAATCTTGCCATGTACATTCTCATCCAAATCATTGATATAGATTACAAACAATAATGAATTTTTAATAAAAAAGTAGGTTATTTGGAAATGTTAATCTTTGTACCGAAGGACCAAATTAATATGGATAAAAATAAGTTTGAGAAACTAAAATTGAGACAGCATATCTTGCCATAATCTTAAAATAGAAAGCAATTTTAGATTTCATATTTTTTCATATTATTTCAGATACAGCGCGGAAACAGGCCTTTTCGGCCCACCAAGTCCGCACCGCCCAGCGATCCCCGCACATTAACACTATCCTACACACACTAGGGACAATTTTTTACATTTACCCAGTCAATTAACCTACAAGAATAAACTCAACTTATCCATTTGATTTCAATGCAAGAATTTTAGCTGTAAATGTTGTTCTTATGTATTTTGGGGGGTTTCTGGATGTTAGACAATAGACAATAGACAGTAGGTGCAGGAGTAGGCCATTCGGCCCTTCGAGCCAGCACCACCATTCAATTTGATCATGGCTGATCATTGTCAATCAGTACCCCGTTCCTGCCTTCTCCCCATACCCCCTGACTCCGCTATCCTTAAGAGCTCTATCTAGCTCTCTCTTGAATGCATTCAGAGAATTGGCCTCCATTGCCCTCTGAGGCAGAGAATTCCACAGATTCACAACTCTCTGACTGAAAAAGTTTTTCCTCATCTCAGTCCTAAATGGCCTACCCCCGATTCTTAAACTGTGGCCCCTGGTTCTGGACTCCCCCAACATTGGGAACATGTTTCCTGCCTCTAACGTGTCCAACCCCTTAATAATCTTATATGTTTCGATAAGATCCCCTCTCATCCTTCTAAATTCCAGTGTGTACAAGCCTAGCCACTCCAGTCTTTCAACATATGACAGTCAACATATGAATTTTTCCAAAGTGGATCCGCTGTCTAGGCTTATGGTGTGACCAGACATCGTAGTAGTAAAATAATTGAAACCAGCACAACTATTACTGCTCAAAAATATTAATGTGCAGCACTGATTTAATGCCAGTGATGACAAATTTGATCTCGCTGCTCAAGCTAAGTTTGCCAATTAACCTTATTCATCTGAACATGGATGCAGCCGGAAGAGTGCCGCACGAACCTGTTGCAGGGGATCATTAAAAGCTTATAGGTTAATTGCTTAAGTCTCTTGTCTTTGACAATAATTCCATGGGTATTTGGTGCTTCTGCCGATCTTTAAAGTTACGGGGAAATGTGACAGATAATAATGAATGTGCGTGCTGACCACAACGATCCTGAACAACACTAAATGGTCCCATACTTTAGTGCAAGAGTCAGTATTCCTTGGAGAAAATCATGACTGGAAGAATAAGCAGAGGGCGGATGGGTCAACTTGCAGATAAATGTGGGGGGGGGGGGGGGGGGGGGGGAGAGGAGAAAGGCTCCAAATGGGAGGACATATCTGTTCAGGATGTTCAAAGTGCAGCTTTCCTACTGAACATCGGCAAGGACTAATGGTGAGATTTTGTGCTTCAGTAACGACATGTTTACAACGGTCTATCATCTGCCCTAGCCACACCAGTGCAGAATGATCTCTACATTGTTATCAACATAAAGTGTTGGTGTAGGAAAGAACTGTAGATGGTGGTTTAAATCGAAGGTAGACTGTTGAGCAAAGATACTAGAGGAACAAGATGAACCACTCAGTTGAAATCGCCTATACTGAAGTGTAGTACGCAAAGGAGCCATTTTAGTCGGCAAAACCCACCGTCCGTGATGCCTCTCGCAGTGTAATCAGTGTTTTAGGGGAACAGTATGTGTTATGATACCATTAAAATGTAGAATATATCTCATCTATCAATTCGCAGATTTTTGTTATTTTTCTTTAAAAATGTGTCAGCAAGTTTTTGCCTACTAAAATGGCGCCCCAACGTACTACGGTTTTTAGGGTCTATCTTGTTCCTCTAGTATCTTTGCTGTTGAGCAGGTAAGTGCAGGAGGACTATAAGGAGAAGTTGATGACAAGTAAAGTGAGAGTTAACCATCTGATTGAAGTGTTTTCTAGTTTAGAGTTTAGAGATACAGCGAACGTGAAACAAGCCCTTTCGGCCCACCGGGTCCGTGCCGACCAGCGATCCCCACACATTAACACTACCCTACACCCACTGGGGACAATTTTTTTAAACATTTACCAAGCCAATTAACCTACAAACCTGTACGTCTTTGGAGTGTGGGAGAAAACCGAAGACCTCGTAGAAAACACACACAGGTGGAGAACGTACAAACTCCGTACAGAGAGCACCCGCAGTCAGGATGGAACCCGGGTCTCCGGCGCTGCATTCGCTGTAAGGCAGCAACTCTACCGCTGCGCCACCGTGACCGCCCTTTCCCTTCTTTGTCATTACTCACTCTGTCATCGCCACTCACCTCGGTCAGTGCCTCATACCCTACGTCAAGTCTCGTCCGCCTCGATGTAAGCGAAGGAGGAGCAGTCTACAGGAGGAAACCCCTGGGCTTCAAATCCCAAAGATCATCAGACAAGAATACCTCTGCCATCTTTGCAGCCCTTATTGTCCATCATGCTGATTTTATACCACTTTGGGGTTCACGGAAGAGAAAGAGCAGACGTTAGAATTTGCAGTTGGGTGCGAAGATGAAAATTGTAAACAATGTCTGTTAAATTTCAGAATTTTAGAATCACAGAAAAATAATTTGTCAACATCATTTTCTGATCGAGAATACTTTTTGTCAGTGTTTTGTGTTGAACTGTGAAATTATGGACTGACTGATCAAAAGTCAGGAATAAGCTGGGAACTACAGGCCGGTGAGCTAAACATCTGTAGTCGGAAAGTTAGTAAAGAGCATTCTGAGGGAAAGGATATACATGCACTTAGATGGACAAGGGCTGATTAGGGATTGCCAACATGGTTTGGTACGTGGGAGGTCTTGCCTCATGAATCTGATTGAGTTTTTTGAAGATGTGACCATAAAGGTCAATGAAGGCAGAGCTGTAGACGTTGCCTACATGGACTTCAGTAAGGCATTTGATAAGGTTCTGCATGGAAGGCTGCTCTGGAAGGTTAGATCCCATGGGATTCAAGGAAAGATTGCTGAATGGATAAAAAATTGGCTTCATAGAAGGAAGGTTGGTTTTTGGGCTGGACGCTTATGACCAGTGGCGTGTCTCAGGGTACAATGCTAAGCCCATTGCTGTTTGTCATCTATAGCAACCATCTGGATGAGAATGTACATGGCATCATTAGCCAGTTTGCAGACGACACAAAAATGGATGATATTGTAGATAGTTTAGTTTAGCTTAGAGACACAGCGCGGAAACAGGCCCTTCGGCCCACTGAGTCCGCGCCGACCAGCAAACCCTGCACATTTGCACTACCCTACACACACAAGGGTCAATTTTACATTTATACCAAGCCAATTAATCTACAAATATGGACGTCTTTGGAGTGTGGGAGGAAACTGAAGATCTCGGAGAAAGCCCACATAGGTCACAGGGAGAACGTACAAACTCCTTATGGCCAAGCTCCTGTAGTCAGCTTCGGACCTGGGTCTCTTGCCCCGTAAGGCACTGGCTCTACCGCTATGCACCGTGACACCCTGACAGTGAAGATGTTTGTCAGCAATTGTAGCAGGATCTTGATCGGCTGAGCAGGTGGGCTGAGGAATGTTTGATGGAATTTAATATAGGGAAATGCGAGGTGTTGAAGTGTGGGAGTACTAACATGGGCACGTTGGCCTTCATCAGTCAGTCAGTCAGTCAGCATTGAGTATAGAAGTTGGAAGGTCATGTTGCAGTTGTATAAAACGTTGGTGGGGCCGCATTTACAGTATGGAAGTCCGTTTTGGACACCATGTTGTAGACAAGATGTTGTCAAGCTGGGAAGGGTGCAGAGAAGATTTACATGGATGTTGCCAGGACTCGAGGGCTTGAGCTATAGAGAGAGGTTGGAGGTTAATTGACTTTGGTAGAATTGTAAAATTGTACCCAGCGCTTAGGATAGTGTTGGCGTATGGGGTGATCGCTGGTCAGCTTGGACTTGGTGTGCTGAGAGGCCTGTTTCCGTGCTGTATCTATAAAGTCTAAAGTCTAAAAGTAAAGGAGTTTAATTATGGATTTGCTGGTAGAAATTGTTACCTACAACGTCACAATATTCACATTATGAACAGATCAAATTTATCCGCCTGCTATTGTAAGGCTTCAATTGAGGCAGAAAGAGGTGGAATTTAATACGAATCTATTAAGCATATATACAGGGTATGTTAACATCATTGATAGAAACATTGAAACATAGAAGGTAGACACAAAATGCTGGAGTAACTCAGCGGGTCAGGCAGCATCTCGGGAGAGAAGGGATGGGTGACTTTTCGGGTCGAGACCCTTCTTCAGACTGAAACATAGAAAATAGGTGCAGGAGGAGACCATTCGGCCCTTCGAGCCAGCACCGCCATTCATTGTGATCATGGCTGATCATCCACAATCAGTAACCTGTGCCCAACGTCTCCCCATATCCTTTGATTCCGCTAGCCCCCAGAGCTCTGTCTAACTCTCTCTTAAATTAATCCAGTGATTTGACCTCCACTGCCCTCTGAGGCAGAGAATTCCACAAATTCACAACTCTCTGGGTGGAAAGGTTTTTTCTCACCTCAGTTTTAAATGGCTTCCCCTTTATTCTAAGACTGTGACCCCTGGTTCTGGACTCCCCCTGAGTCCAGTTAGCCCTGAGAGTTACACCTAACTCTCTCTTGAATACACAATGTTAACCATCATCCTGTTTCTACTTTGCCCCAAAGGAAGCTATTTTTCTCAATGCCAGTTGGGAGATTTGAACGGAAATCTCTCCGGAAATGGGAGCCTCGTTGGTGTTTGGAACAACCCCTTGGAACCTTTGTGGGTTAATTCCATTTTGTGATGTTTGATGGACCGTGTGGGGTGGGAGGACCCATTGCTCCTCCCGTGCAGCAGGTGGCGCTGCGCAGGACAAAGGGAGATGTTTTGTACATAGTTATCTTGGCTGTACACAGTGCGTGAGCGTTCAGTCAGATCGTGGGGTTGCAGCTATTTTAGTTGTCTTGCTGCCAGCATTGAGTTAATGTAATAAAGACGTTTGTTGCACTTTGAAGACTCTCAAGTTTCATACAGACATGGAATAAGAACATGAAACATTTGTTCTGCACTCGGGATGATTATATTCCCTGGAATGGCTGGTTAATTTATTTAGATGAGAAAATGTCAGAGTGGAAGACCAAGACAGCAAGGCAGCGAAGCCCCTGGTGCGTTTAATGGAGCGCGCAATTAATGGCACGACTCTCCCTCCCACGGGAGGCCTTGTGTGGGCGAATGTGGGCAACGTGAATGACGGGGCCAACCTTACAGCTCTCTCCAGGGGGGGACTGCGAACGTTTTGTCTATAATCGCACCAGAAAGGAGCAAATGACTTCACATCACTTTTCTTTCAGAGTCCCCACTTATCTTTATCCTTGTGTCGTAAGACTGAAATGAGCAGTTCTTTGGGAACTATGCACCTGGCTGCTAGTTTCTGAAGGAAAATGGGGGGAAAAAATGACACATATTTCATCAGAAATACCTTGTTAACTTAATTAATTAAATGATTTAGTTTGAGTTTTGGAAATGAAGTTCCAGCACGTAGCTGCATAGAGAGCATCCTAACACATGGCATCCCTGTGTGGTATCGCAGCTACATGGAGGCAGAGAGGAAAGCTCTTCAGCGGGTAGTCCATAGAGCTCAGAGGACCATCGGAACACAGCTACCAGCCTTGGAGGGCATCTACAACACACGATGCCTCAGAAAAGCCACCAGCATCCACAAAGACTCTTCACACCCCTGCAACAGTCTGTCGAACGTCTACCATCGGGCAGATGATACAAGGCCTTCTACGCCCGCATCTCCAGACTCAGGAACAGCTTCATCCCCAGGGCCATAGCTGCTACGAACCGATCCTGTTGAGCCGGATGGTCACATCGCACAGTGAACCGGCACAGATCTACTTGCACTTTATTCTGTTTTAAAACTGTTACAATTTGTTTCATTGGGTTGTTTAAATTAATACTGACTAGCTAATTAATTTATTGTATCGTATGGGAGGCGCATTCCCAATCTCGTTGTACCCCTGTACAATGACAATAAAGATGTATTGTATTGTATTGTATTGTATTGTAATGCACCACATCATTTGTACGTGTGCGTGTATACAGTATATACATGTGTATTTGTGACTATCAGTATATATACACGCACTGAGCCTTTTTTTTTCTCTCTCATTTTTCTATTGTTTACAGTTTACTATGTTTACATATTCTGCCTAGGAAGGAACTGCAGATGCTGGTTTAAATCGAAGATGGACACGGAATGCTGGAGTAACTCAGCGGGACAGGCAGCATCTCTGGAGAGAAGGAATGGGTGCCGTTTTGGGTCGAGACCGTTCTAAATATGTTTACATGTTCTGTTGTGCTGCTGCAAGTGAGAATTTCATTGTTCTATCTGGGACATACGACAATAAAACCTTATGATCGGTTTCACTGTCTAGTTTTGTGTCGAAAGGAACTGCAGATGCTGGTTTACACCAAAGATAGACACAAAATGCTGGCGTAACAATAGACAATAGACAATAGACAATAGGTGCAGGAGGAGGCAATTTGGCCCTTCGAGCCAGCACCGCCATTCAATGTGATCATGGCTGATCATTCTCAATCAGTACCCCTGGAGTTCCTGCCTTCTCCCCATACCCCCATAACTCAGCGGGTCAGGCAGCATCTCTGGAGAAAAGAGAAAGGTGATGTTTCGGGTCGCAACCCTTCTTCAAACCTCTTTAACCTTCTTCAAACTGAAGAAGGGTTCTGACCTGAAATGTCACCCATTCCTTTCTCCAGAGGCGCTGCCTGACCCGCTGAGTTACTCCAGCACTTTGTGCCTATATTCACTGTCTGCGTTTGGCAGGCTGGCTTTGTCTTTTAAAGTAGGGACTAAATTTCTCCACAACTAATATTTACCCCAGTCTTCTGAGTTTGCTTGCTTATTAAAACCTGGTAGTTCTGGTTGTCCATTCCTGCTGCATGTGTCTGAAAAGTTAAGGATAGCGGAGTCAGGGGGTATGGGGAGAGGGCAGGAACGGGGTACTGATTGAGAATGATCAACCATGATCACATTGAATGGCGGTGCTGGCTCGAAGGGCCGAATGGCCTCCTCCTGCACCTATTGTCTATTGTCTATTGTCTATTATACAACTCTGTCAAAACCAGAGGATGTGACAAAACATAAAACAGCAGAGGCAGCAGACTTAAATAGGATCCTGTGTCTGCCAGCAACTTGTCTTTTTACGAGCTCGTGAAAGGCTGAGAATGCTTTTAGAAGAAGGAATGAAAGCTGAAACTATCCATGAACATCAGTCGAATGCTGGGCGGCATTAGATAAGCTAAACTGTGGTGTGAGGGCCGTCTCCAGAGCTGTGTGCTAGATGCATTCAACTCCTCTTAGCTCTGCACCACGGTTGTATAAAATATTTCCCATTTGTGGGGAAAATACTAAAATGTCCTGAGTTGGGAAGGCCAATTTTTGGCAGATTAAGTTTCTTGCCATTCACCTCCGTTTGGTATTATTAAGGCAAACTTGGTGAAACTACGGCTGCTGAGCGTCAAAGGGAGATGGTTAGCATTGGTTGTTTAGTTTAGTTTAGTTTAGTTTAGAGATACAGCGCGGAAAAAAGGACCCTTCGGCCCACCGAGTCCGCACCGACCAGCGATCCCCGCGCATTAACACTATCCTACGCACACTAGGGGCAATTTACACTTATACCACGCCAATTAACCTACAAACTTTTAAGTGTCTTTTAAGTGTGGGAGGAAACCGAAGATCTCGGAGAAAACCCACGCAGGTCACGGGGAGAACGTACAAACTCCGTACAGACAGCGCCCCTAGTCGGGATCGAAACCGGGTCTCCGGCGCTGCAAGCGCCGTAAGGCAGCAACTCTACCGCTGCGCCACCGTGCCGCCACCATCGTTGGCGACGGTCAGTTCCTGACTTTCGCAAAATAGCAATGTTGTTGGCCATTTCTCAGGCCAGGCCAGGCATTTGTCGAGATCTTGTTGAAAGCAGGAAGAGGCTACTTCATCGCTGGAGGGATGCCGAATGAAACTGGATAGTGGTCACGAGAGCAGCCTGGTTCAATGCACTGCTTGTTCTGAGCGACAAGTCTTCGGCACAACTACTGTGATGTTGTCAAGTGCTGCCTCTCGTGCCCCCGCTCACACAGAGTGAATAATCATCGCTGAAGGCGCTGCTTTGATGGTCGGGACCTCAACAGGAAGCCAAGATAGATTATTGACTCACCACTTCTGGCTAAAGATGAGTCCAAATTCTTCTGCCTTGGTCTTTGGCACTTGTGTTCTTTGCTCTGCTGTCACTTTGCCATCATGTAGGATGTAGATATTTCTGATTAACTTTTAATTAGCCACAAGCATTCACGATTGGGTTTTATTTTATTTCTTCATCTTTCTTGATGCACTCATAGCTGGCAAGGCCAGCTGTTATTGTATACACTGGAATTTAGAAGGATGAGAGGGGATCTTATCGACACGTATAAGATTATTAAGGGGTTGGACACGTTAGAGGCAGGAAACATGTTCCCAATGTTGGGGGTGTCCAGAACAAGGGGTCACAGTTTAAGAATAAGGGGTAGGCCATTTAGAACTGAGATGAGGAAAAACATTTTCAGTCAGAGAGTTGTGAATCTGGGGAATTCTCTGCCTCAGAAGGCAGTGGAGGCCAATTCTCTGAATGCATTCAAGAGAGAGCTAGATAGAGCTCTTAAGGATAGCGGAGTCAGGGGGTACGGGGAGAAGGCAGGAACGGGGTACTGATTGAGAATGATCAGCCATGATCACATTGAATGAAGATGGACACAAAATCCTGGAGTAACTCAGCGGGTCAGGCAGCATCTCTGGAGGAAAGGAATAGGAGACATTTCAGGGTCGAGACCCTTACCAGCCAGAATGTTGGCTAAGTTCTGTGGTATGCAAGCATGGACTGCGTCATTTGCTGACGGGCTGGGAAAGGGGATTGATTCTGGAGTCATCGAGTCATACAGTATGGAGACAGGCCCTTCTGCCCAACTGATCCGTGCCAGTCAAGATCCGCATCTAAACTTGTCCTATTTGCCCGCACATGACCATATCACTGGAAACCTTTCATAGAAACATAGAAAATAGGAGACCATTTGGCCCTTTGAGCCAGCACCGCCATTCATTGTGATCATGGCTGATCATCCACAATCAGCAACCCATGCCTGCCTTCTCCCCATATCCCTTGATTCCACTAGCCCCCAGAGCTCTATCTAATTCTCTTTTAAATTCATCCAGTGAATTGGCCTCCACTGCCCTCTGCGGCAGAGAATTCCACAAATTCACAACTCTCTGGGTGAAAAAGTTTTTTTCTCACCTCGTTTTTAAATGGCCTCCCCTTTATTCTTAGACTGTGGCCCCTGGTTCTGGGCTCCCCAAAATTGCAAACATTTTTCCTGCATCTAGCTTGTCCAGTCCTTTCATGATTTTAGACGTCTCTATACGATCCCCCCTCATCTTTCTAAACTACAGTGAATACAAGCCCAGTCTTTCCAATCTTTCCTCATATGACAGTCCCACCATCCCATGAACCCACGCTACACTGCCTTTCCTATCCAAGTACCTGTCCAAACGTCTTTTAAATGTTGTCATTGTACTTGCCCCAACCACTTATAGAGTGGCTGGAACAAATAAAAGCTGGAGTACCTGAAGATCCAGACAAGTCAATTCCGTCAACTTGACCATTTGCAAGTCTTACGCCATGTTTCTGGATGGGTGATTGTCAACCCTGATTTTTTTATTAATGCATTAGGCTGACAGTGAATTGGCTGCCAGTCTTACACAACCTATCAAATCTTGAGCGGAATGGATCGGGTAGATGCACAGAGTCTCTTGCCCAAAGTAGGGGAATCGAGGATAAGAGGACGTAGATTTAGGGTGAAGGGGAAAAGCTTTAATAGGAATCCGAGGGGAACATTTTTCACACAAAAGGTGATGGGTGTTTGGAACAAGCTGCCGGAGAAGGAAGTTGAGGCAGGGACTATCGCAACGTTTAAGAAACAGTTAGATAGGTACATGGATAGGACAGGTTTTGAGGGGAATGTGCTAAACAAAGGCTGGTGGGACTAGTGTAGCTGGGACATGGTACCAGAGTGGGCAAGTTGGGCCAAAGGGCCTGTTTCCACGCTGTATCACTCTCTGAATCTCTGACTCTATGACCTGATTTTCTTTTTCTTAAGGTCATAAGGTCATAAGATCATAAGGTCATAAGTGATAGGAGCAGAATTAGGCCATTCGGCCTATCAAGTCTACTCCGCCATTCAATCGTGGCTGATCGATCTCTTCCTCCTAACCCCATTCTCCTGCCTTCTCCCTATTACCCCTGACACCCGTACTAATCAAAAATCTATTAATCTCTGCCTTAAACCTATCCACTGACTTGGCCTCCACAGCCTTCTGTGGTAAAGAGTTCCACAGATTCACTAAGGAAATTCCTCCTCATCTCCTTCTTTAAAGACTGTCCTTTAATTCTGAGGCTGACCCCCAGTCGACGGCCGGGGCTGTGGACTGGGAGCGCGGCCGGAGGCCTTTATTGAGGCGCCGCGGTCTCGATGCCACCCTGATCGCCGTGTGGAATCCCGGGTCGGGTCGGGTCCCGGCCTGGGCCTCGCGGGTAGAAGCCCGGGTCGGGCGAAGCGTCCGACGGAGCACCTGGCTGGGGCCTGGGTGGGCACAATAGACAATAGACAATAGGTGCATGAGGAGGCCATTCGGCCCTTCGAGCCAGCACTGCCATTCAATGTGATCATGGCTGATCATTCTCAATCAGTACCCCGTTCCTGCCTTCTCCCCATACCCCCTGACTCCGCTATCCTTAAGAGCTCTATCTAGCTCTCTCTTGAATGCATTCAGAGAATTGCCCTCCACTGCCCTCTAAGGCAGAGAATTCCACAGATTCACAACTCTCTGACTGAAAAGGTTTTTCCTCATCTCAGTTCTAAATGGCCTACCCCTTATTCTTAAACTGTGGCCCCTGGTTCTGGACTCCCCCAAAATTGGGAACATGTTTCCTGCCTCTAACGTGTTCAACCCCTTAATAATTTTATACGTTTCGATAAGATCCCCTCTCATCCTTCTAAATTCCAGTGTATACAAACCTAGTCGCTCCAGTCTTTCAACATATGACAGTCCCGCCATTCCGGGAATTAACCTAGTAAACCTACGCTGCACGCCCTCAATAGCAAGAATATCCTTCCTCAAATTTGGAGACCAAAACTGCACACAGTACACCAGGTGTGGTCTCACTAGGGCCCTGTACAACTGCAAAAGGACCTCTTTGCTCCTATACTCAACTCCTCTTGCTATGAAGGCCAACATTCCATTGGCTTTCTTCACTGCCTGCTGTACCTGCATGCTTCCTTTCAGTGACTGATGCACTAAGACACCCAGATCTCGTTGTACGTCCCCTTTTCCTAACTTGACACCATTCAGATAATAATCTGCCTTCCTATTCTTACCACCAAAGTGGATAACCTCACACTTATCTACATTAAACTGCATCTGCCATGCATCCGCCCACTCACACAACCTGTCCAAGTCACCCTGCAACCTCATAGCATCTTCCTGACAGTTCACACTACCACCCAGCTTTGTATCATCGGCAAATTTGCTAATGGTACTTTTAATCCCTTCATCCAAGTCATTAATGTATATTGTAAATAGCTGCGGTCCCAGCACCGAGCCTTGCGGTACCCCACTGGTCACTGCCTGCCATTCCGAAAGGGACCCATTTATCCCCACTCTTTGCTTTCTGTCTGTCAACCAACTTTCTATCCATGTCAGTACCCTACCTCCAATACCATGTGCTCTAATGGCACCACGGAGGTGGGGCGTCGACAGCGGTGGAGCCTCGCCACGATGGGGCCTCGGCGGTGGTGAAGCCTCGCGGGTTGACACACGGTCGACGGTCGATAAGAGCGTAGGAGGACAACCGTGAGGGGGGGAGGGGAAGAACAATGGAGGACCCGGTATGGGGGAACCACCGTGAGGGAGGAGGGAGGAGAACAATGGACGATAGGCCGGGGGTTGTGGGGGGTGGGGGGGGGGGGCATAGAACAATGGGGACCCAGCGTGGGGGGGATCAAAATGGGGAATGGTCGTGCTTTATAATTTGTCAGCATTGTTGGTGGCTGCCATTTGTATACATTGTGTACAGTCTGCAAGCAAAGAATCTCACTCTGCCTAGTCACATGTGATAATAAAGTATTCCTATTCCTAGTCCTACTCTCTCCCACCAGTGGAAACATCCTCTCCACATCCACTCTATACAAGCCTTTCACTATTCTATACGTTTCAATGAAGTCCCCCCTCATTCTTCTAAACTCCATCGAGTGCAGGGCCAGTGCCCAGGTTAATCCCTGGGATGGAGGGACTGTGAGATGAGGAAAGATTGGAATGACTAGGCTTGTATTCACTGGAGTTTAGAAGGATCAGTGGGGATCTTATAGAGACGTATAAAATTATAAAAGGACCAGACAAGCTAGATGCAGGAAAATTGTTCCCAATGTTGGGGGAGCCCAGAACCAGGGGGCCACAGTCTAAGAATAAAGGGGAGGCCATTTAAAACTGAGGTGAGAAGAAACTTTTTCACCCAGAGAGTTGTGAATTTGTGGAATTCTCTGCCACAGAAGGCAGTGGAGGCCAATTCACTGGATGAATTTAAAAGAGAGTTAGATAGAGCTCTAGGGGCTAGAGGAATCAAGGGATATGGGGAGGTCAGGCACGGATTGCTGATTGTAGATGATCAGCCATGATCACAATGAATGGCGGTGCTGGCTCGAAGGGCCAAATGGCCTCCTCCTTCATCTATTTTCTATGTTTCTGTGCCGTCAAACGCTGTAGAAAACCTCCTTCGGAATTGTTTGAATATAACACCCTCAGAACCTCATCATGATTCATCATTAGCTGCACAGCTGGGGAATTGTTAATTGTAATTGTAATTCAGCAGCTGAAAGCCTTTTAATTGATTTTGAAATGAATAATCCTATCCATAGGAGGCCAAAGTTTCTTATGCCCCATATTATTTCAGAAGACGTGCTATTTGATGGGTGTTTCACTTCAATTCCTAAATGACCTGAGTTTAATTATAGGAGAGTATTATGTGCGGGACAATGTATTCAATCATCGTGCCGACATTTGAAATGTGATACACGAGTCGAATAATTACCTGCTGGTTTTAATTATTTTATGGCATAATTCAGTGGGCTTTCCTAAATGAAGTTACATAAAACAAAACATTTGAGGATCCTGGCTGGGAATTGAAAAGTAGGTGGTGCAGCTGGTGGAGCTGATGCCTCACGGTGCCAACGACCCTGGATTGCTCCTGACCCTGGGTGCTCCCTGTGCGGAGTTTGCACGTTCTTCCTGTGGCCGCGTGGGTTTCCTCCGGGTGCTCTGGTTTCCTCCCACGTCCCAAAGGTTTGTGGTTTTGTACATGAATTGGTCTCTGTGAACTCTGTACACTCCCCCAGTGTGTCGGGAGTGGATGTGAAAGTGTAGATGGAGCTAGTGTGAACGGGTGATCGATGGTCAACTTGGACATGGTGGGCCAGAGGGCCGGTTTCCATGCTGTATCTTTCAATCTGCTCAATCAATCAAACAAACGGATCGTCACGTGAGAAAATACGGATATATCTCTGATCCATTTTGGTTCTCCGCTCTGCTTCACGCCAATCCCTTCGACATGAAGGGGAGAAACGCAGTGCTGCCTTTGGCATTAAACCAACGTGTCTTGTTGGAAATCAATGGGGGTGATGCACTTATTTGGATCGGTGGGGTGGCAGTGGAGAAAGTCAATAGGTTTCAGAGAGGAGATCTTATCGAAACGTATAAGATTATTAAGAGGCAGAGGCAGGTTAGAGGCAGGAAACATGTTCCCAATGTTGGGGGAGTCCAGAACCAGGGGCCACAGTTTAAGAATAAGGGGTAGACCTATTAGAACTGAGATGAGGAAAAACTTTTTCAGTCAGAGAGTTGTGAACCTGTGTAATTTACTGCCTCAGAAGGCAGTGGAGGCCAAGTCTCTAAATGCATTCAAGAGAGAGCTAGGTAGAGCTCTTAAGGATAGTGGAGTCAGGGGGTATGGGGAGAAGGCAGGAACGGGGTACTGATTGAGAATGATCAGCCTGGATCACATTGAATGACCGAATGGCCTTCTCCTGCACCGATTGTCTATTGTCTATTGTTTCAAGTTCATGGGCGTGCCCACCTCTGATGCGCTCCAATGACTACTGCCTGTCCCGCTGAGTTACTCCAGCACTCCGGAGAAACGTCACCTATTCATGTTCTCCAGAGATGCTGCCTGACCCGCTGAGTTACTCCAGCATTTTGGAGACCTTTTTTAGGAGATACGGCATGCACAGTGTAGGAGATACGTACGGTAAGTACACTGACTGGTTGGATCAAAGCCTACGTTCGATAATTCAAGTGCTCAATTCTGAAGGACGGTGTAGAAAGCGGTGGACATTGCCCAGTTCATCACTGGTATTGTCCTCAGCACCATCGAAGGGATCTGCAGGAAGCGCTGTCACAAGAAGGAAAGTATATGCGCCTAAGAGCTGTTACCTTCGAATTCAAGAACAGCTTCTTTATACCAACTATTAGACTTCGGAGCCTGTTCCACTTTGGCGTTTTTTTAGGCGACTGCCGGCGACTGCAATAGTCGTAGCAGTTCGCCCAAAAATCGGAGACTGGACCCCCCCCCCACGACAATGCCTACGACAAGCTACAACAACCTACCACCTAGTCGACGTCAAGCTACGGCAAGCTACCGACAACCGGAGACCCAATCGTCGCGACTTAGGACGTCCACCTACGGCCGCGCCTACGACAACCTACAGGCGGTAACCTACGACAACCGAAGTCAACCTACGTCCACCCGCGCAAGCTACGACAAGCTACAACCGTGTCGGTGACAAATGAAGACAATTTGGCCTCCGGTTTTGACGCCGGTACCTGTCGCCGGTTGACGTAGGTAGTCGCCAATGGAATTCACCGAAGTCAGCACCGGCGACAACCTTCGTCACCTGGAGACAACCAACGAAAGCGCCCCCGTCAGGAGACGTCAAGCTACAATCATTGGGGTCAAACCAACAGTCGCCGAATTTTTTTAAACATTTCAAAATCCAGCGGCGACCAGAAAAACGCTACGACTCTTTGGAGACGACTCACGACCGTACAGGCGACACCCCGGCGACCGTGTGGTGACAGCCTAGTCGCCTGTAGTCGCCTAAAAGATCGCCTTAGTGGGACAGGGGCTTTATGAACCACCCCACACAAACCAAACCACAAATCTACCTCAGGACCAAACTCCTATGGATTGGGGTTGCACTATGTACTTTGGCTTGTACTGTTACGAGCTGCTTTTATCAAGAATAACTGATAAATTACTGCACACGGGTCCACCACCAATTGTCCGGCAACTGGTGGTGGACCTCCTTTAACAAGAGCAGAGCAGAGAGGCAGAGGGGTATAAAGTGAGGGTAGAAACAATAGGTAACAAGGTGAAAAGTAAAAGTGGCAGGCAGACAAATCCAGGGCAAAAATCAAAAAGGGCCACTTTGCAACATAATTATATAAGGGGCAAGAGTGTTATAAAAACAAGCCTGAAGGCTTTGTGTCTCAATGCAAGGAGTATTCGGAATAAGGTGGATGAATTAAATGTGGAGATAGTTATTAATGATTATGATATAGTTGGGATTACGGAGACATGGCTCCAGGGTGACCAAGGCTGGGAGCTCAACATCCAGGGATATTCTATATTCAGGCGGGATAGACAGAAAGGAAAAGGAGGTGGGGTAGCGTTGCTGGTTAGAGAGGAGATTAACGCAATGGAAAGGAAGGACATTAGCTCGGAGGATGTGGAATCGATATGGGTAGAGCTGCGAAACACTAAGGGGCAGAAAACGCTAGTGGGAGTTGTGTACAGGCCACCTAATAGCAGTAGTGAGGTTGGGAATGGCATCAAGCAGGAAATTAGAAATGCATGCACCAAAGGTGCAGCAGTTATAATGGGTGACTTCAATCTACATATAGATTGGGTGAACCAAACTGGCAGGGGTGCTGAGAAGGAGGATTTCTTGGAATGTTTGCGAGATGGTTTTCTAAACCAACATGTCGAGGAACCAACGAGGGAGCAGGCCATTCTAGACTGGGTATTGAGTAATGAGGAAGGGTTAGTTAGCAGTCTTATTGTGCGAGGCCCCTTGGGCAAGAGTGATCATAAAATGGTGGAGTTCTTCATTAGGATGGAGAGTGACAAAGTCAATACAGAAACAAGTGTTCTGAACTTAAAGAAAGGTAACTTTGAGGGTATGAGGCGTGAATTGTCCAAGATAGACTGGCAATTGATGCTGAAAGGGTTGACGGTGGACATGCAATGGAAGGCATTCAAAGGTCGCATGGATGAACTACAACAAGTGTTCATCCCAGTTTGGCAAAAGAACAAACCAGGAAAGGTAGTGCATCAGTGGCTAACAAGGGAAATCAAGGATAGTATTAAAACAAAAGATGAAGCGTACAGATTAGCCAGAAAAAGTAGCATACCAGAGGAGTCGGAGTCCCGAAGGCAGTTCGTCGAGATGAGGAAAAACTTTTTCAGTCAGAGAGTTGTGAATCTGTGGAAATCTCTGCCTCAGAAGGCAGTGGAGGCCAGTTCTCTGAATGCATTCAAGAGAGAGCTAGATAGAGCTCTTAAGGATAGCGGAGTCAGGGGGTATGGGGAGAAGGCAGGAACGGGGTACTGATTGAGAATGATCAGCCATGATCACATTGAATGGCGGTGCTGGCTCGAAGGGCCAAATGGCCTCCTCCTGCACCTATTGTCTATTGTCGTTGTCTACAACCACGTTCTGGCAGCTCCTGCGATGGCGCTGGTGCCAAACTGTAACGGCCCTGCTGTTCCTTTGGATCGATCAGCGACGTGGAGAGGGGGGGACGTGCTGCACGGGCAACAGCCTGTCCTTCACATGACATCGCCCAGCCTTGCATCCGACCCACACATCACTGCGTTAATATGCCAGTTAAGCTGCAGCAATTAAGAATATTATTATTCTAGTTCTGGTGCATTTGACATTTACTCTTGATTCTTGTGTGGGAAGGCACTGCAGATGCTGGTTTACACCGAAGGTGGACACAAAATGCTGGAGTAACTCAGTGGGACAGGCAGCATCTCTGGACAGAAGGAATGGATGACGTTTCGGGACGAGACCCTTCTTTCAGACATGATTCTTGATTCTTGACTACTCTTGATGGGCAAGTTACAAAAGATGTCGCGCTAAGCGGCGCAACGGTAGAGTTGCTGCCTTACAGCGAATGTAGCGCCGGAGACTCAGGTTCGATCCTGACTACGGGTGCTGTACTGTAAGAAGTTTGTATGTTCTCCCTGTGACCTGCGTGGGTTTTCTCCGAGATCTTCGGTTTCCTCCCACACTCCAAAGTCCAAAGTCGTGTAGGTTAATTGACTGGGTAAATGTAAAAATTGTCCCTAGTTGTGTAGGATAGTGTTAGTGTGCGGGGATCGCTGGGCGGCGCGGACTTGGTGGGCCGAAAAGGCCTGTTTCCGCGCTGTATCTGAAATATGAAGAATAAAATATATATGAAGTGAGAATTGGTTAAGTTTTGCTGTGACTTTGAAAGAACCCAAACATCCTGCATAGACCAATTATTGATTGCTGAAGTTATCAATTGAAATTAAGAATGTTCTCTGATGTGGTCTGATGACAAGTTGGGCTGAAGAGCTTGTTTCGATGGAATATAGTTGTATGACTCATCAATCTGAAATATTATCTGTAAATCTGAACAAAACTGCAGATGCAGTTTATTAAAGAGGTAGTAACGGCGCATTTGGATAGCGGTAAAAGGATTGGTCCGAGTCAGCATTGATTTATGAAGGGGAAATCCTGCTTGACTAATCTTCTGAAATTTTCTGAGGATGTGACAAGTAAAATGGATGAAGCAGAGTCAGTGGATGTAGTGTATCCAAACTTTCAGAAAGCCTTTGATAAGGTCCCACACGGGAGGTTGGTGAGCAAAATTAGAGCACATGGTATTGGGGGTAGGGTATTGACATGGATAGAGAATTGGTTGGCAGACAGGAAGCAAAGAGTAGGAATAAGCGGGTCCTTTTCAGAATGGCAGGCAGTGGAGAGTGGAGTGCCGCAAGGCTCGGTGCTGGGGCCGCAACTATTTACAATATATACCAATGATTTGGATGATGGAATTAGAAGTAACACTAGCAAGTTTGCGGATGACACAAAGCTGGGTGGCAGTGTGAACTGCGAAGAGGATGCTAGGAGGTTGCAGGGTGACTTGGATAGGTTGTGTGAGTGGGCAGATGCATGGCAGATGCAGTATAATGTAGATAAATGTGAGGTTATCCACTTTGACGGCAAAAATAAGGAGGCAGATTATTATCTCATTTAGGTAAAGGGAAAGTGCAACGAGACCTTGGTGTCCTTGTACACCAGTCATGAAAGTAAGCGTGCAGGTACAGCAGGCAGTGAAGAAAGCTAATGGCATGTTGGCCTTCATAACGAGAGGATTTGAGTACAGAAGCAAAGAAGTGCTTCTGCAGTTGTACAGCGTCCTGGTGAGACCACATCTGGAGTATTGTGTGTAGTTTTGGTCTCCTAATTTGAGGAAGAAAGTCCTTACTATTGAGGCAGTGCAGCGTAGGTTCACGAGGTTAATCCCTGGGATGGAGGGACTGTCATATGAGGAAAGATTGGAATGACTAGGCTTGTATTCACTGGAGTTTAGAAGGATGAGAGGGGATCTTATAGAGACGTATAAAATTATAAAAGCTATAATAAGCTAGATGCGGAAAAAATGTTCCCAATGTTGGGGGAGTCCAGAACCAGGGGAAACAGTCTAAGAATAAAGGGGAGGCCATTTGAAACTGAAGTGAGAAGAAACTTTTTCACCCAGAGAGTTGTGAATTTGTGAAATTCTTTGCCACAGAAGGCAGTGGAGGCCAATTCACTGGTTGAATTTAAAAAAAGAGTTAGATAGAGCTCTGGGGGCTAGTGGAATCAAGGGATATGGGGAGAAGGCAGGCACGGGTTACTGATTGTGGATGATCAGCCATGATCACAATGAATGGCGGTGCTGGCTCGAAGGGCCAAATGGCCTCCTCCTGCACCTATTTTCTATGTTTCTATGTTTCTATGCTGAATATGTGAAATAAAAACAGCAAAATGCTGGAATCCTTGACAAAATACCTTGGATCTGAAATAATAACTCTGTTTCTCTTTTCTCAGATACTGCCTGACCTGATCAGTTTTTTGCGAATGTTAATGTTTATCTGAAACATTATCTCTCCTTGTTGATTAATACGGGTGTCAGAGGTTACGGGGAGAAGGCAGGAGAATGGGGTTAGGAGGGAGAGGTAGATCAGCCGTGATTGCATGGCGGTGTAGACTTGATGGGCCGAATGGCCTAATTCTACTCCCATCACTTATCATCTTATGATCTTATGATCCTCTCACGCCATAAAGATTGGATGACTGACTAAGCATTTCCAGATTATTTTCTTTAGCAAGTAGGAAGTTATGGGATTTTATTTCTAGGAGCACAGGAGGCTGAGACGTGATCTTACAGAGGTGTATAAAAACATGAGGGGACATACAACGAGATCTGGGTACAACAAGACGAGGAAAAGGGGACGTACAAAGAGATCTGGGTGTCCTAGTGCATCAGTCACTGAAAGGAAGCATGCAGGTACAGCAGGCAGTGAAGAAAGCCAATGGAATGTTGGCCTTCATAACAAGGAGCAAAGAGGTCCTTCTGCAGTTGTATAGGGCCCTAGTGAGACCGCACCTGGAGTACTGTGTGCAGTTTTGGTCTCCAAATTTGAGGAAGGATATTCTTGTTAAGGAGGGCGTGCAGCGTAGGTTTACTAGGTTAATTCCCAGAATGGCGGGACTGTCATATGTTGAAAGACTGGAGGGACTAGGCTTATATACACTGGAATTTAGAAGGGTGAGAGGGGGTCTTATCAAAACGTATAAGATTATTAAGGGGTTGGACACGTTAGAGGCAGGAAACATGTTCCCAATGTTAGGGGAGTCCAAAACCAGGGGCCACAGTTTAAGAATAAGGGGTAGGCCATTTAGAACGGAGATGAGGAAAAACTTTTTCAGTCAGAGAGTTATGAATCTGTGGAATTCTCTGCCTCAGAAGGCAGTGGAGGCCAATTCTCCGAATTAATTCAAGAGAGAGCTAGATAGAGCTCTTAAGGATAGCGGAGTTAGGGGGTATGGGGAGAAGGCAGGAACGGGGTACTGATTGAGAATGATCAGCCATGATCACATTGAATGGCGGTGCTGGCTCGAAGGGCCGAATGGCCTACTCCTGCACCTATTGTCTATTGTCTATTGTCTATGAGGGGAATTGATAGGGTCAATCCACAGAGTTTTATTTAACCCAGAGTAGGAGAATCACGAATCAGAGGACATTGGTTGAAGATGAAAAGTGAAAGATTTAATAGGAACCTGAGGGACAACCTTTTCATATAGAGGGTGATAGGTATATGGAATGAGCCATCAGAGGAGGTTGTAAGGCAGGAGCTATAACAACATTTAAATGCTTTTGGGCAGGTATATGGATAGGAAGGGTATCGAGGGATATGATCCAAACATGAAAAAATGGAAGGTAGACACAAAATGCTGGAGTAACTCAACGGGTCAGGCAGCTTCTCGGGAGAGAAGGAATGGGCGATGTTTCGGGTACAGACACGAAGAAGGGTCTCGACCCAAAACGTCACCCATTGAAGAAGGGTCTCGAACTGAAACATCACCCATTCCTTCTCTCCCGAGATGCTGCCTGACCCGTTGAGTTACTCCAGCATTTTGTGTCTACCTTCCATTTTGACCAGCATCCGCGGTTTTTTTCCTATGAAAAAATGGAACTGGCTTAGTTAGATTGGTTATCTTGGTCAGCATGGACAAGTTGGGGCGAAATACCTTTTTTCCATGCTCTATACCTCTGTGGTTGTAAGTCTACATCTTCTAGCCCACCCGCAGGCATTTTCACCAGATACCTCACCCAGACTTTCCTGGTCCTCTAATCACAGATTATCCATTGCTCTCCACACCCCCTCTTCCATCTGGAGTTTATAACACGTTTGCTTTCAAATTTTTCCCGGTTCTGATGAAAGATCATTGTCCTGCAACATTAACTCCCTCCACAGATGCTACCTGACCTGATGATTATTTCCTGGTTTCTCTGCTTTTGCATAGGACGTGAATTTGCAGTGAAACCAGTGGTTCAGTGCAGACCACCAGAATCTATGAACCCTTCCTCCCACCCTTCCCCGCCCCTTCCCACCGAACACCCATGTACTACGGTCACCAAATATACCAGGAAAACGCGACTCCCGCATGGATGACACTTGTTACAGGCAATTTCCTGCCTCCAGGTGGGGCCCAGAATCAGAGGCTGGATTTGCTATTCACCCATAGTTACGCAGGCAATCTGCACATTGTTACTATGCTGTGTTGGATCTGGCAGAGGCTTTGCGAGCCCATGCATTTGAATGGACTGGAAAGGTCCCACCATCAAAGGGACCCATAGAAGATGCTGCCTCAAAAAGACAGCCAGCATCGTTAAAGACCCACACCATCCTGGCCATGCTCTCATTTCACTCCTGGCCATTTTAAGAAATTACAGTGATAGGTTTTTACATTTCACATGAATCAAGAGAAATGGAGATTAGAAGGAAAATGAATGTAAAGGTGGCACAGTGGGGCAGCTGATAGAGCTGCTGCCTCACAGGGCCAGAGACCCGGATATGATCCTGACCTTGGGGGCTGTCTGTGTGGAGTTTGCACCCTGTGACAATATGGATCATGACCCAAAGAGGTGAGTGCTTGTCGGTTAATTAGTCACTGTAATCTTCACTGAGTGTGCAGGGAGTGAATGCGAGTGAGGAATATCATTGAACTGGAATGAATGGGCGATCGTTGGTCGATGTGGACTTGGTGGGCCGAACGGCCTGTTTCCATGCTGTATCATTCAATCAACAAAATCAAGGTCAGGTATTCTTATCATACAGGCTCGAGGAGTTTAATGCCTACACTTGCCCTTTTATCTTCGGTTTATCTTAGTTGAGTGCTGGAAGTGAATCTTTGAAGGAAAATTTCCCTGGTTTTCTTTCAGAACGAATTTTCACCAATGAAAATAAATGTACCGTAAATCTGAACCTGCACTGGCTCCAGTTTGTGATCATCCCACATGGGCTCTCAGCGGGTGAATCTCCTCACTGGGAGCAGAAGGTCAGAACATCCTTATTATTATGCCATTTCGTCGACAATCAGCAGCACAGCAGGGTGGCATGGCTCCCGGTGTTCCAATGGCATGCTTCTGCGAGATAAATATTAAATCTTAATAATGTGAGTCTTGCAGAGGCTGCACATTTAGCCCTTAGTTCTGATTCCTCACTTTCTCACGTTGCCTGTCCTAGCCTTTATCAGATGTTAGAATTCTTATTGCTGAGAAAATAAAATTCAGTTTAAACAAAAAGGTAGCTTTCCATGTTTTCCATGCGTGTTGCAATATTGACAGATAAACCGTTACTAGTTGTAAGCTCCAACCTGGTCCTCTTTATACTTTCAAACCAACATTGTTCTCGGATGTGGCCAGTGTTGTTAAGATGCAGTTTGTACCCGTGCTCAAACTGGCAAGAATCTGAGGTGATATGTCTACCACCGCTAAAATCAAACCATTCCTCCAATTTGACGACATTGAAAATAATCATCCACGCATTCATTTCCTCCCGCCTAGACGACTGCAACTCCCTGTACACTGGGATCAGCCAATCATCCCTGTCCCGCCTGCAATTGGTCCAAAACGCCGCAGCGAGACTCCTGACGGGTACCCGTAAAAGGGACCACATCACCCCGATTCTGGCCTCTCTCCACTGGCTCCCAGTACGGTACAGAATCAACTTCAAGCTCCTCCTATTCACATATAAAGCCCTAAATGGGCTTGCCCCCCCCCCCCAATATCAAAAATTTTCTAACCCACCACTCTATCTCCAGGTCCCTCAGGTCGGCCGATTTGGGGCTACTGACTATCCCGCGGTCTAGGCTTAAGCTCAGGGGTGACCGCGCTTTTGCGGTTGCAGCTCCTAGACTGTGAAACAGCATCCCTCTCCCCATCAGAACTGCCCCCTCCATCGACTCTTTTAAGTCCAGGCTCAAAACCTATTTCTACTCCCTAGCGTTTGAGGCCCCCTGAGGGGGCGCTGTGAACTGTTTATGTATGTGCTGTTATGTTTGTGTGCCATTGTATGTTCGTTCTTAGCACCTGAACTGATGTACAGCACTTTGGTCAACGTGGGTTGTTTTTAAATGTGCTGTACAAATAAAATTGACTTGACTTGACTTGACCTCTTGAGCTTCCCCTTGAAATAAAGCCAGAAATCTTTCGACGTGAGAGATTACAGCATGTAAAGAGGCCCTTCAGCCCATTGAGTATGCGCTGTAAAGCAATCACCCCTATACACTAGTTTAGTTTAGTTTAGGTTAGTTTAGAGATACAGCGCGGTAACAGGCCCTTTCAGCCCGCCGGGTCCGGGCCGCCCAGCGATCCCCGCACATTAACACTATCCTACACACACTAGGAACAATTTTTACATTTACCAAGTCAATTAACCTACAAACCTGCACGTCTTTGGAGTGTGGGAGGAAACCGAAGATCTCAGAAAAATCCCATGCAGGTCACGGGTAGAACGTACAAACTCCGTACAGACGGCGCCCTTAGTCGGGATCGAACCCGGGTCTCCGGCGCTGCATTTGCTGTAAGGCAGCAACTCTACCGTTGCACCACCGTGCCGCCACTAGTGCTATCCCACACACTAGGGACAATTTACAGAAGCCAATTAACCAACGAACTGATACGCCTATCGAGGCTGTTGTTCAACAACTACAATTCAGCGTTCAACGCCATATCCTTTCTAAACTCATCATCAAACACAAGGACCTGGGTCTCTGCTCCTCACGGTGCAACTGGGTCCTTGATTTCCTCATCGGCAGATCCCAGTACAGATTTGCAACAACACCATCAGCAAAGGGGCACCTCAGGACTTCATGCTCAGTCCCTGCTCTCCTCTCTCTAGACCCGTGACTGTGTAGCCAGGCACAGCTCCAATGGCATCTATAAATGTAGACTTTAGACTTTAGAAGTACAGTGTGGAAACAGGTCCTTTGGCCCACCGAATCTGCGTGACCACCCATCAGCCCGTACACAATCACTATCCTACACACTAGGGACAAATTAAAGAAGCCAATTGAACTACAAACCTGTACGTCTTTGGAGTTCTGGAGCTCCCAGAGAAAGCCCACGTGGTCACAGGGAGAATGGTCAAACTCCGCACAGACAGCACCTGTAGTCAGGATCGAACCGGGGTTTCTGGCGCTGTAAAGCAGCAACTCTACCGCCATGCCGCCCTTTGTTGGCTGACAATAGCACCGTCATCAGACAAATATTGGGAAGCAATGAGTCAGAGTGCAGGACTGAAATCAACAATCAGATGAGAGGTGCCGGAACAACAATCTTACTCTCAACGTTCACAAGACCATGGAGTTGATGAGTCGACTTCAGGAAGGGAAAGCTCAGTGTCCATGAACCTGCCCTGCATTGGTGGAACGGTGGTGAAGAGAGTCAGTGGCTTCATGTTCCTGGGCGTGTATATCCCTGATGGTCTGCCCTGAGTCCAGCCATTGGTGCAATCACTAAAAAGCTCACCAACGCCTCTACTTGCTCAGAAATGCGAGGAGATTCGGCAGGAGTACAATGGAAAAGTTACTGAATGGTTGTATCACAGCCTCTATCAGAAATTCGAACAGTCAAGAATGCAGGAGGCTGCAGAACATTACCCAGTCCATCATGGACATTCACCTTGCCACCATCAAAGGGATCTAAAGGGGCCACAGTTTAAGAATAAGGGGTAGGCTATTTAGAACTGAGATGAGGAAAAACTTTTTCAGTCAGAGAGTTGTGAACCTGTGGAATTCTCTGCCTCAGAAGGCAGTGGAGGCCAATTCTCTGAATGCATTCAAGAGAGAGCTAGATAGAGCTCTTAAGGATAGCGGAGTCAGGGGGTATGGGGAGAAGGCAGGAACGGGGTACTGATTGAGAATGATCAGCCATGATCACATTGAATGGCGGTGCTGGCTCGAAGGGCTGAATGGCCTCCTCCTGCACCTATTGTCTATTGTCTATTGTCCATTGAAGTCCTGCCTCAAGAAGACAGCTAATATGATCATAGACCCCCCCGCTCTCTTTTTACTGCTACCATTGAGAAGATGGCACAGGAACCTGAGAACCATGTGCAGGAAGGAACTGCAGATGCTGGTTTAAACCGAAGATAGACACAGAATGCTGGAGTAACTCAGCGGGACGGGCATCATCTCTGGAGAGAAGAAATGGGTGACGTTTCAGGTCTCGACCCTTCTTCAGACTGATGTCAGGCTGACTCCCCTGACATCAGTCTGAAGAAGGGTCTCGACCCCAAACATCACCCAGAGATGCTGCCCGTCCCGCTGAGTTACTCCAGCATTCTGTGTCTATCGTCAACCCGACAACCATTATCTGCCATCTGGTTCTTGAACTTCCAGTACAATGCTAATCACGAATCTACCTCCACCACCTCAATCCTGCCCAATGCACTATACTGCTTGTTCTACATTGTTTTTACAAGGACATGGACTGGTTTACTCAGAATAACTGATAATCTATTGTACATTTGTTGCTGTGTTAATGTTTAATGTGCCTGCAAAGCTACTGGAAAGAAGAATTTTATCGTTCCTTTTCCTTTCCAGTGTATATGATAAATAAACACTCTTAATTCTAAACATAAAAACATAGAAACATAGAAAATAGGTGCAGGAGTAGGCCATTCGGCCCTTCGAGCCTGCACCGCCATTCAATATGATCATGGCTGATCATCCAACTCAGTATCCTGTACCTGCCTTCTCTCCATACCCCCTGATCCCTTTAGCCACAAAGGCCATATCTAACTCCCTCTTAAATATCGCCAATGAACTGGCCTCAACTACCCTCTGTGGCAGAGAATTCCACAGATTCATCACTCTCTGTGTGAAAAAAAAGTCCTCATCTCGGTCCTAAAAGACTTCCCCCTTATCCTTAAACTGTGACCCCTTGCTCTGGACTTCCCCAACATCGGGAACAATCTTCCTGCATCTAGCCTGTCCAACCCCTTAAGAATTTTGTAAGTTTCTATAAGATCCCCCCTCAATCTTCTAAATTCCAGCGAGTACAAGCCGAGTCTATCCAGTCTTTCTTCATATGAAAGTCCTGCCATCCCAGGAATCAATCTGGTGAACCTTCTCTGTACTCCCTCTATGGCAAGAATGTCTTTCCTCAGATTAGGAGACCAAAACTGTACGCAATACTCCAGGTGTGGTCTCACCAATGCCCTGTACAACTGCAGCAGAACATCCCTGCTCCTATACTCAAATCCCCTCGCTATGAATACCAACATGCCATTTGCTTTCTTCACTGCCTGCTGCACCTGCATGCCTACTTTCAATGACTGGTGTACCACGACTCCCAGGTCTCCCGTTTTCCTAATCTTCCACCATTCAGATAATAGTCTGCTTTCCTGTTCTTGCCACCAAACTTTGCTAGTTTAATATAATTCCAGCTCTCTTTGCTGCTGTCTTTCAAGAAGTGCTATTTGTCATTTGGGGTATTTTATTTAACTTTCTTTATATTTGCTTTTCCCCGTTAACGCCTTTTCTCTTTGTTTCTCCCTTTCTATTTTTTTAATCTACTTTCCTTCATCTTTTCTCAGGTTAATTCACTGACCCATTCCATTGTTCCTTTTCCTTTCCAGTGCATATGATAAATAAACGCTCCTCATTCTAAACTTTTCTAGCTTAATGTAATTCCAGCTCTCTTTGCTGTTGTCTTTCCAGGCCATACAGATTCAAGAAGTGCTATTTGTCATTTTTGGGTATTTTATTGAACTTTCTCATATTTGCTCTTCCCCGTTAATGCTTTTTCTCTTTCTTTCTCCCTTTCTATTTCTCTGTCCACCGTCCTTCATCTTTTAGATTTTAGATTTTTTTTTAGATTTAGAGATACAGCGCAGAAACAGGCCCTTCGGCCCACCGGGTCCGCGCCGCCCAGCGATCCCCGCACACTAACACTATCCTACACCCACTAGGGATAATTTTTTACATTTGCCCAGCCAATCAACCTACATACCTGTACGTCTTTGGAGTGTGGGAGGAAACCGAAGATCTCGGAGAAAACCCACGCAGGTCACGGGGAGAACGTACAAACTCCGTACAGACGGCACCCGTAGTCAGGATCGAACCTGAGTCTCCGGCGCTGCATTCGCTGTAAGGCAGCAACTCTACCGCTACGCCACCGTGCCGCCCATTCATTTTCTCTGGGTAATTCATTGACCCGTGTTCTGTTAAAGGCTGCAGTTCCTTTAGTAATTCCCTTGTGATCCCAGATGAATGCAGGTTGCAAACTTGCTGGGGTGAACCGCAGGGAATGTATTGAGGGGGGGTGGGGGGGTGGTGATTTTATTTTCCTCCACAATTTGCGCACAAATTGAATATTGTGATGTGTCTGTTATCATCGTATTCAAAATAGCAAGGAACCTGAAGCCAAGAAGCGATAAGCATATTCATCTAATGTCAGCTATATGCAATTTCTGGTATCTGTTATCAATGTGACTGAGCATTTGAATAGATACGAGCCAAGCAAAAATCTCCAGCATGGATTTATGACAGGTGGATCATTTTGATTAATCTGTACAAAGGTAATACGCTTTCTGTGTTGAATATAATTGCACAGGCCAGAAAAGAAAAACAATTTCACTCTACATAATGATAAAGTGAAATAAAGCTTTTATCATTATCTATCTCATTAAAGTATCTTTCAGTGAGAATTTGTGAACTCATCAAAGTCATCGTGAATAGAACTTGTTTCCCAGTGTAAGGCGTTTCACAAATGAGCTATAAAAAGCAGAATTGAATCACGTTGCGGTCCTGCAGATGAACAGCGGGGCAGGTATAATCCCTGGTGAGTTCCTGACATTTTCCTACTGACTTCCTCACAAAGTCGGACAATTACTGCCGATAAATCAGAAAAGAAACCAAGCAAATTTGACAGGTAAATCGCTATATTAATTTCTTTAACCCCCTATTATCTGCGGTATTATTTGCTGCTATTAAGGTCTAAAATCCAACTTCAAGTGCAGCATTTAATTATGCTCTTTTCTGAATTCATGAAGCTAGCCTTTTGGTTAACAAGTCATTGTTACTGCTTTATTTAAGAGGTAAGGGTAGATAAGTGTGAGGTTATCCACTTTGGTGGTAAGAATAGGAAGGCAGAGTATTATCTGAATGGTATCAAGTTAGGAAAAGGGGACGTACAACGAGATCTGGGCGTCCTAGTGCATCAGTCACTGAAAGGAAGCATGCAGGTACAGCAGGCAGTGAAGAAAGCCAATGGAATGTTCGCCTTCATAACAAGAGGAGTTGAGCATAGGAGCAAAGAGGTCTTTCTGCAGTTGTACAGGGCCCTAGTGAGACCGCACCTGGAGTACTGTGTGCAGTTTTTGTCTCCAAATTTGAGGAAGGATATTCTTGCTATTGAGGGCGTGCAGCGTAGGTTTACTAGGTTAATTCCCAGAATGGCGGGACTGTCATATGTTGAAAGACTGGAGCGACTAGGCTTGTATACACTGGAATTTACAAGGATGAGAGGGGATCTGATCAAAACGTATAAGATTATTAAGGGGTTGGACACGTTAGAGGCAGGAAACATGTTCCCAATGTTGGGGGAGACCAGAACAAGGGGCCACAGTTTAAGAATAAGGGGCAGAACGGAGATGAGGAAAAACTTTTTCAGTCAGAGAGTTGTGAATCTGTGGAATTCTCTGCCTCAGAGGGCAGTGGAGGCCAATTCTCTGAATGCATTCAAGAGAGAACTCGATAGAGCTCTTAAGGATAGCGGAGTCAGGGGGTACGGGGAGAAGGCAGGAACGGGGTACTGATTGAGAATGATCAGCCATGATCACATTGAATGGTGGTGCTGGCTCGAAGGGCCGAATGGCCTCCTCCTGCACCTATTGTCTATTGTCTATTGTCTATTGACTAGCAGTGACTGATGGATATGAAACGAACACACTAGCTTACCAGTCCCTCTGGCATAATCACAGCTGAGTGTGTCTCTCCATGGTAAATCAGCAGCTCTGACTGGACTTGCCAGCCTTCGCACAATGGCTGACAGCATTTGGTAAGGTGCAATATGCGGCACCTTTCTACTCTGGGGCTGTAGAGAGCATCCTGTCCGGCAACATTACAGTCTGGTTTGGGAACAGCTCTGCCCAGGACAGGATGGCCCTGCAGAGAGTAGTGCATTCGGCAGAACGCACCATGGGAACTACACTCGTCCCCCTGCAGGACCTATACATCAGGAGGTGCAGATCCAGAGCAAGTAAGATTATGAGGGACCCCTGCCACCCCAGCAACGGAGTGTTCCAGATGCTACGGTCAGGCAAACGCCTCCGCTGTCACGCTGTGAAAACAGAGAGGATGAGACGGAGTTTCTTCCCACAGGCCATCAGGACTGTTAACTTTTACAACTCCAGAGACTACATTTTATCTACAATGATTTTATTAACTTTATTTATATGCTGTAACTGTAATTCTTTTTTGTGCACAATCCGCAGGCATTGCCACTTTCATTTCACTGCACATCGTGTATGGGCATGTGACAAATAAACTTGACTTGACTTGACTCCTTCAGGGTGGTGCCTTTGCTGTGCGAGGCAAGGCGGCCGTTTCAATGGGAGTGATGTTGGCACAAGGGCGGATGACATCCATTGAAGGCAAAACAAAAAGGGTGATTAAAATGACAGCATAACCTTAGAATGATGGTGCAGCCGACAGCCAGGCAAAAAAAAATGAGGAAAGAAGGTTGATTAAAGGTACGACAGATACAATTTCATACCTATAACATGTAGGGCCCTGCAGAAACCAAAGAGGTCACAGAACGATAGACACAAAATGCTGGTATTTATTCACACACAATGCTGGAGTAACTCAGCAGGTCAGGCAGCATCTCAGGAGAGAAGGAATGGGCGACGTTTCGGGTCGAGACCCTTCTTCAGAAAATGCTGGAGTAACTCTGCGAGACAGGCAGCATCTCTGGAGAGAAGGAATAATGGGTGACGTTTGGGGTCAAGACCCTTCTTCAGACCTATGTTTAAAGGCAAAGGAGATGGGTTATGTCTTGAATTAATATTTCTCCAGAGAGAAGACATGAAGACAAAGGTATTTGGGAAAGGTAATGGCAATGTCTTGAGGACAGTTCATGTTACAATCGAGGAGGTGTTGGATGCCCTAAAACGTATGAAAGTAAGTAAATCTCCTGGGCCTGAACAGGCACAGACAAGGGCACGGTAGGAAGCCTGAGAAGAAATTGCAGGAGCCCTGGCTGAGATTCAATGATTTAATCATACTTTATTATCACATGCACCCAGGCACGGTGGCATTCTTTATTTTGCATACAACCCTGTAAAACCATGCAGCAGATCTCCCTAAGCAGTACTCAAATAGTCGCCACGTGCCTGGCGCCGATTAGTAATGGGTGAGGTGCTGGAAGACTGGAGGATGGCTAATGTTGTGCCTTTAGTTATGAAGGGCTGCAAAGAAAATCCTGGGAATTATAGACCAACGAACCCAACATCTGTGGGAGGGAAGTTACTGGAGAGGACTGTGAGGGATAAGATATACATGCACTTATAAAGAAAGGGATTGATTAGGGACAAGGGATAAATTAGGGATAAATATTTTAATGATATCTATATACTAAAACTTTTGTTTGTTTGTTTGTTCCTGAACTACAGCCAATACGGTACACGTTAGTGCGACAATTTTAGGCCCACCTTACTCACCGTCGTCCCTTTGGTGGTAATGGAGGAAGTTTAATTGAAATCGGTGTTATATTTTAAAAGTTATTCACATTTTAAAGTTTAAATCTATCTCCTAGGGAGGGAGGGGGAGGGAGGGAGGGAGGGAGGGAGGGAGGGAGGGAGGGAGGGAGGGGGGGAGGGAGGGAGGGAGGGAGGGAGGGGGGGAGAGGAGAGGAGGGAGGATAAGGGGGGTTGAGGGGGATAGAAACATAGAAACATAGAAACATAGAAAATAGGTGCAGGAGTAGGCCATTTGGCCCTTCGAGCCTGCACCGCCATTCAATATGATCATGGCTGATCATCCAACTCAGTATCCCATACCTGCCTTCTCTCCATACCCCCTGATCCCTTTAGCCACAAGGGCCACATCTAACTCCCTCTTAAATATAGCCAATGAACTGGCCTCAACTACCTTCTGTGGCAGAGAATTCCACAGATTCACCACTCTCTGTGTGAAAAAAAACGTTCTCATCTCGGTCCTAAAAGACTTCCCCCTTATCCTTAAACTGTGACCCCTTGTTCTGGACTTCCCCAAGATCGGGAACAATCTTCCTGCATCTAGCCTGTCCAACCCCTTAAGAATTTTGTAAGTTTCTATAAGATCCCCCCTCAATCTTCTAAATTCCAGCGAGAATAGGGTGGGGGGGGGGGGAGGGGAGGGGGTGAAGAGAGGGGGTGGGGGAGGGGGAGTGGGGGAAGGAGGGAGGGGGAAGGTGAGGGGGGGGGGAGGGAGGGGGGGAGGAGAGGGTGCTGCACCAATGCAGGAGAGGTTTGGGCCCAACGGGTCCACTTGGTCTAGTGTCTTCTAACATTTTCCTTGTGACAAATATTAAACTAGCTGGCCAGCACAACGCTGTCTTGTTTTTTAAATCAAGAAGTTGCATTTCCAATCCAATGAGGCTTCTGTGAATCTAGGAATTTTTTTGAAAATTAAAGCTAGCACAACAACCAAATCACGAGGCACATTTATTAAGAACTCGGAATTAAGTCCATTGGGGCCTGGACACTTGTCAGTCTGCAGCTCCGACAATTTGCTCGGTGCTACTTTTCCAGTGATTATAATTTTCCCAAGTTCACCCCTCTCTTTCAATTCCTAATAATGTAAAAAGCAAAAAGCAAAATAGCCCTTTAATTCATCCGCCAGCTCCTGATTTTTGGCTATTCATCCCCCAGACTATACAGAATCAATGATCACATTGTTAAATTTCCTTCTTAAAAATCAATAGAAACACTTAACACCTACTATCACTTTTCCAGCTTGCTTTACCTCACGATTAATCGTTCAGTCATTCTTTGCAGTTTTTGACATTCTGTCCAATCTTCTATCATGCCACCTATTTTTGTGTAATTCCACCATTTCCCTTTAAGTTTGAGCAAACCGTGGACGATGATTGGATTATTTTTAACTTGTTAGAATGCAACTATTCAGTGTTTGCCTCAACACTCCTTAAATGTCTGCAACGACATCTCAATTGACTGTATGAAAAAATAACTGCAGATGCTGGTACAAATCGAAGGTATTTATTCACAAAATGCTGGAGTAACTCAGCAGGTCAGGCAGCATCTCAGGAGAGAAGGAATGGGTGACGTTTCGGGTCGAGACCCTTCTTCAGACTGATCCTTTAACCTAGTTTGCCAGTTCATTTCAGCTGGTAGGGTAGGTAGGGATGAGTGAATCAGAGACTCACGGAGTGAGTGGTATCTGTGGAAAGCAGGAACATGTGGGGATCGAAGATAAGAATGGTAGTGAGATCTCATTACAGCTGGAGGCACTGGTGAAGGATGACATGCTGCAACGCCTCTAGTTCCTCTAAAGCTTGGGGAGAGTACTCCATCGAACCTTTACAAGGACACAGTGGACAGCACACCTTCGTTATTTAGAGATACAGCGCGGAAACAAGCCCTTCGGTCCACCGAGACCACACCGACCAGTGATTCCCGCACGTTAACAACAAGCCTACACACACTAGGGACAATTCACACTTATACCAAGTATACAAACCTGTAATAAAGTACTTAAGTACATCTACAAAACCCAAGCCAATTAACCTACATACCTGCACGTCTTTGGAGTGTGGGAGGAAACCGAAGATCTCGGAGAAAACCCACGCGGTCACGGGGAGAACGTACAAACTCCGTACAGACAGCAGCCATAGTTGGGATCGAACCCTGGTCTCCGGCGCTGCAAGCGCTGTAAGGCAGCAACTCTACCGCTGCGCCACCGTGCCACCCCCCCCTGCTGACTGGTTGCATCACCCCTTGGTTCATAAATTCAAAGGCTCAAGAACGAGGAAGGCTGGACAACGCTAATAGACAGTAGATAATAGGTGCAGGAGGAGGCCATTCGGCCCTTCGAGCCAGCACCGCCATTCAATGTGATCATGGCAGATCATTCACAATCAGTACCCCCGTTCCCGGTCCATCACGGGGACCGAGCTGCCCATTATCAAAGAGATCTACGGGATGTGCTGCTTCGTGAAGGCAGCTGATATCATCAAAGACCCACGCCACCTTGGCCAGGCTCATTTCTCACGGCCACCATCAGGAAGAAGGTACAGGAGCCTGAGAACCATTACCTCCAGTTTCAAGACCATCAGGTTCTTGACCCACCCTGCACCACCCTAACCACAACCCTACCTCAACCAACTCAACCTCACCCAACCACTGCAGAATTTGGGCTATTTTTGGTTGCTCTAGTTACTTTGGTTTTTGCACTATCATGGTTCAGTTTACTTGTAATAAATGATAATTTATTGTACACTTATTGTTGTAGTTGTGTTTATTGTGCCTGTAAAGCTGCAGCTAGTGAGGCATTCGTTGTTCCAGTTCATATCTGATGCATATGACATAAAAATACTCTTGACCCTTATCTTAGATGCAAAGGCTCGAAATGATGAAATGTGAGAACCAAGGAACTCTGTTCTGTCAGCAAGACCATCCTGAGTTGCCGATTGCATGCCATTTTACTGTATCTCTCCTTTCTATTCCAACACCATCTGTTGCCTTCTCCATTGCCAGGGTGAGGCCAGACACAAGCTTGAGGAGCAACTACTCATAACCTCCTCAACTGCCGGGCAGTCCACAACTCAATGTTTCGTTACATCAAATTTTCTAACGTAAGGTAAGCCTCACTCCCACTTTCTGATCCACCCACTTCTCCCCTCCCATACCTGGTTCTGCTTGCCGCACACCAACGCTCTATACTTACTGAGCCTCCTCTCCAACCTCCAATGGGTTCCACCTATCTCTCAGCCTCCACAGATGCTGCTTGAACCAGCATCTGCAGTTCCTTCCCACACATGGATCATGACATCACTCCTCTCAGACATATATCTGTTGTGACGTTCACCATTGCTTTCAGTGCACCAAGTTTCAGTTAGAAGGATGAGAGGAGATCTTATCGAAACGTATTAGATTATTAAGGGGTTGGACACGTTAGAGGCAGGAAACATGTTCCCAATGTTGGGGGATTCCAGAACAAGGGGCCACAGTTTAAGAATAAGGGGTAGGCCATTTAGAACTGAGATGAGGAAAAACATTTTCAGTCAGAGAGTTGTGAATCTGTGGAATTCTCTGCCACAGAAGGCAGTGGAGGCCAATTCCCTGAATGCATTCAAGAGAGAGATAGACAGAGCTTTTAAGGATAGCGGAGTCAGGGGGTATGGGGAGAAGGCAGGAACGGGGTACTGATTGAGAATGATCAGCCATGATCACATTGAATGGTGGTGCTGGCTCAAAGGGCCGAATGGCCTCCTCCTGCACCTATTGTCTATTGTCTATTTTCTAACACAGTCTTTCATCCTCTGAGAAAAGGAGTATTCAAAGACCATGACCTCAAGCCCAGTATCTGTGCATGGTCATGGTTTAGAAGGATGAGAGGGGTTCTTATAGAAACATATAAAAATCTTAAGGGATTGGACAGGCAAGATGCAGGAAAAATGTTTGCGATGTTGGGGGAGTCCAGAACCAGGGGTCACAGTTTAAGAATAAGGGGTAGGCCATTTAGGACTGAGATAAGGAAAAACTTTTTCAGCCAGAGAGTTGTGAATCTGTGGAAATCTCTGCCGCAGAAGGCAGTGGAGGCCAATTCACTGGATGTATTCAAGAGAGAGTTAGATATAGCTCTTAGGGCTCACGGAATCAAGAGATATGGGAAGAATGCAGGAACAGTGTACTGATCCTGGATGATCAGCCATGACCATATTGAATGGTGGTGCTGGCTCGAAGGGCCGAATGGCCTACCCTTGCACCTATTTTCTTTGTTTCTATGACCTGCTGAGTTACATAAAAACATAGAAACATAGAAAATAGGTGCAGTAGGAGGCCATTTGACCCTTCGAGCCAGCACCGCCATTCATTGTGATCATGGCTGATCATCTACAATCAGTAACCCGTGCCTGCCTTCCCCCCATATCCCTTGATTCCACTAGCCCCTAGAGCTCTATCTAACTCTCTTTTAAATTCATCCAGTGAATTGGCCTCCACTGCCTTCTGTTGCAGAGAATTCCATGGCAGAGAGTTCACACACTAGTTGTTTTTTTTGTTCCAGATGACAGTATCTGCAGTCTCTTGTGTTTCCAAACTATTTCTAAATGCGTACACTCTAAATATATTCAAGACTGATTTTCGGTTACCGAGGAAACCAGGGAATATTGTGATCAAATGAAATAATGGAGATGAGTTTCAGGATAACCCGACATCTTGTTGAAAAAGAGTGGAGACCTAAAGGAGGTAATGAACCTACTTTTATTTCTTAACTTTTTAATTTTTTTATTATTGATTAATGACAATATGCATTTCTCCCCAATCTGTTTTTATTAAATTATTACAATTGCATTAATTTTTATTTTTGTACTACTAACATTGTGCAAATGTGTAAAAAAAATTCAAATGCAGATTTTTGATTATTATGTTATGGAAGAATTTATTCCTTCACAAATCACTTATTACGTAGATACAATGAACTGCAGCTGCTGAATTCTTGCATGGAACACAAAGTACTGGAGTAACTCAGTGTAGGGAAATAACTGCAGATGCTGGTACAAATCGAAGGGATCACAAAATGTTGGAGTAACTCAGCAGGTCAGGCAGCATCTCGGAGAGAAGGAATGGGTGACGTTTCGTGTCGAGACCCTTCTTCAGACTGAAGAAGGGTCTCGACCCAAAACGTCACCCATTCCTTCTCTCCTAGATGCTGCCCGACCTGCTGAGTTATTCCAGCATTTTGTGATACCTTCGAGGAGTAATTCAGTGGGTCAGGCAGCATCTCTGGAGGACATGGATAGGCAATGTTTCGGGTCGAGGCCCTTCTTCAGACTCAATTGCTTGTTATGTAGATTGAAGATTTTTATGGCAGAGATTGATAGATTCTTGATCAGTACAGGTGTCAGGGGTTATGGGGATAAGGCAGGAGAATGGGGTTTGGAGGGAGAGATAGATCAGCCATGATTAAATGGCGGAGCAGACGATGGGCTGAATGGCCTAATTCCACTCCTGTTCCTTATGACCTTATGAAGTTGTTAGTTTAAGCCTCTGTCTGAAGGTTTCATTATAGCAGGTTCTGCTTGTAACATGATAGTTGTGTTCCAGAGAAACTTCACGTTGTACAAAATTGTTCTATGAAAACAATTGTGACAATGGGGAAAAGGGAATTAGCAGCTAAGAGAATTTTGGACTCTCAAGAACAAATTTATTTTACTTGCAGGATTTTCAGCGATAAAGGTATTTTTAATAGCTATCAGTATATTTTTGTGACTGCAAGCTAAAAATATTAAAGCCTGTGTGTTACATTGTTGAACAGGGTGCCATAACATGAATATCAATAGGTGCAATTGCCTGTCGATTTCCATTGGCCACTAACAGTGAAACTAGTTGGAGTGAAACTAGAAGAATGGAGTGAAACTAGGAAAATTGGAGTGAAACTAGAAAAACAGTGAAACTAGAACAATGCTGTAGTAACTCAGCGGTCAGGTAGAATCTCTGGATAGAAGGAATGGGTGACATTTCGGGTCGAGACCCTTCTTCAGAGGGTTTTCTTCTGAAGAAGGGTCTCAACCCAAAACATCACCCATTCCTTCTCTCCAGAGATCCTACCTGTCCCGCTGAGTTACTCTAGCATTTTATGCCTATCTTCGGTTTAAACCAGCATCTGTAGTTCCTTCCGACATTATGAAACTTAGCATCTGTGTTCTTAAAATACACTAGAGTCTATGGAAACAGTGTTTTTTTCCATGGACAGTTTACCAAGACAGCTTTTGTATTCAGCTTGGAAATATTCATATTAACTTTTAACTGGTCCCAGTTGAAATCATGCTATCACCAATTTGGCCCGCATAAAACAAATAGTGTTTTCCAATTTTTCAGTCATGTTATATCCCATTGGCATTATAGAGACATTCATTAAAGCAGAACTGTTTGCACATGATTACAATAGAAGAACCCTTAAAATAGCTCAAATTGGTGCCTGCACATTGGACATATCATTTTGATATTGAAATATTTTGAAACTCGGCATATACCAAAAAACTTGTCATCTTCAGCCATTTGGTTTTATGGGAAAAATGTAATGGCCACTTGATTTTAATGTGATTTATATGGCGAGTCTGGTGGCTCGTTCTTTGTTGAAGAAGTTTATTGCGACAGCAACATTCGATTACAAAGTATAACGAACGAGATTACAGACAACAATTAATTCTAACTGTTCACTTCGAAGAACTTTCCTAACTGACTGGTTTTGGGCGGCAAAACCACATGTGACGTCGCTGTCCAATCAGCGGGCTCAACTCCCTGGACCAATCCCTACGGTCGCACCCACACGTGACCTTGCTGGCCAATCTGAGGGTTCGACAACTAGGACTAATCTCTATGGTCGCTACATTTACCTAAAACAGCATGATTCTGATCAAAATGAACTCTGAGAAGTAAAAAACCCTGAGTGTAATAATCTAAGGTTAAAGGGGGAAAGTTTAAAGGAGACGTGTGGGCCAAGTATTTTACACAGAGTGGTGGGCGTCTGAAACACGCTGCCAGGGGTGGTGGTGGAGGTAGACTTGATAGCAGTATTCAAGAGGCTTTTAGATAGGCACAAGGATGTTGAGGGAATGGAGAGGTATGGACCACGTGCAGTTAGAGAAGATCACCATTTGCACAAATATCTGGGCCAAAGGTTGGGGGAGTCCAGAACAAGGGGCCACAGTTTAAGAATAAGGGGTAGGCCATTTAGAACTGAAATGAGGAAAAACTTTTTCAGTCAGAGAGTTGTAAATCTGTGGAATTCTGTGCCTCAGAAGGCAGTGGAGGCCAATACTCTGAATGCATTCAAGAGAGAGCTGGATAGAGCTCTTAAGGATAGCGGAGTCAGGGGGTACGGGGAGAAGGCAGGAACGGGGTACTGATTGAGAATGGTCAGCCATGATCACATTGAATGGCGGTGCTGGCTCGAAGGGCCGAATGGCCTCCTCCTGCACCTATTGTCTATTGTCTATAAAGAGCCTGTTCATGTGCTCCACTGTTCCAGACTCTATAAAGATAGATTTGTTCTTTAGACTTCAGATAATTTGTTTGCAGCAGAATCTTTGCACCATTCTGTTGTTTGACATTTGTGGTTGTATTTATTGTTGGGTCTATCTTTACGATGTGCATGTGTGTTTTAATTTAGTTTAGTTTGGTTCAGTTTAGTTTAGTTTAGTTTAGTTCAGGGATGCAGCGTGGAAACAGGCCCTTCGGCCCATCAGGTCTGGATCCCTGCACATTAACACTATCCTGCACACACTGGGAACAATTCACATTTATACCAAGACAATTAACCTACAAACTAGTATGGGGTAGACACAAAATGCTGGAGTAACTCAGCGGGACAGGCAGCATCTCTGGAGAGATGGAATGGGTGACGTTTTGGGTCGAGACCCTTCTTCAGACTCTCGACCCGAAACCTCTCGACACCCATTCCTTCTCTCCAGAGATGCTGCCTGTCCCGATGAATTACTCCTGCATTTTGTGGTCTACCTTCGATTTAAACCAGCATCTGCAGTTCTTTCTTACACGACTAGTACGGGGTGATCATTGATCAATAGACAATAGACAATAGGTGCAGGAGGAGGCCATTCGGCCCTTCGAGCCAGCACCGCCATTCAATGTGATCATGGCTGATCATTCTCAATCAGTACCCCATTCCTGCTTTCTCCCCATACCCGCTGACTCCGCTATTCTTAAGAGCTCTATCTAGCTCTCTCTTGAATGTATTCAGAGAATTGGCCTCCACTGCCCTCTGAGGCAGAGAATTCCACAGATTCACAACTCTCTGACTGAAAAAGTTTTTCCTCATCTCAGTTCTAAATGGCCTACCCCTTATTTTTAAACTGTGGCCCCTGGTTCTGGACTCCCCCAACATTGGGAACATGTTTCCTGCCTCGAACATGTCCAACCCCTTAATAATCTTATACGTTTCGATAAGATCCCTTCTCATCCTTCTAAATTCCAATGTATACAAGCCAAGTCGCTCCAGTCTTTCAACATATGACAGTCCCGCCATTCCGGGAATTAACCTAGTAAACCTACGCTGCACGCGATCAGCTTCGACTCGGTGGACCGCAGGGCCTGTTTTCATACTCTATCTTTAAAGACTAACACTAATTGTAGTAATGGAAGAAGGGTTCCGTCCTGAAATGGCACCAATACATGTTCTCCTGGGATGCTGCCTGACCCGCCGAGTTACTCCACCATTTTGTGTCTTTCCTGTAATAATTCCTCCTCTCATTGTTAACAATCCATTGGTTTTAAAATGATCAGGCAAACGCTGAGTTACTCCAGCTTTTTGAGTCTATCTTCGTTTTGATTATGTTTCTGTTCATGCAGCTAAAGTAGAGCATCAGGTGGAACATGGTCCGTCACACTCCTGACTTGTGGTCATTAGATGTTTTGAGGCAACTTTGGAAGATGACTGACTCGGCTTGTACTCGCTGGAATTTAGAAGATTGAGGGGGGATCTTATAGAAACTTACAAAATTCTTAAGGGGTTGGACAGGCTAGATGCAGGAAGATTGTTCCCGATGTTGGGGAAGTCCAGAACAAGGGGTCACAGTTTAAGGATAAGAGGGAAGTCTTTTAGGACCGAGATGAGAAAGTATTTTTTCACACAGAGAATGGTGAATCTGTGGAATTCTCTGCCACAGAAGGTAGTTGAGGCCAGTTCATTGGCTATATTTAAGAGGGAGTTAGATGTGGCCCTTGTGGCTAAAGGGATCAGGGGGTATGGAGAGAAGGCAGGTACGGGATACTGAGCTGGATGATCAGCCATGATCATATTGAATGGCGGTGCAGGCTCGAAGGGCCGAATGGCCTACTCCTGCACCTATTTTCTATGTTTCTATGTTTCTATGACTTGCTACGAACACCCAGCCTCTGACACACTCTTGGATATATACGGCTCATCCCTTTGTATAGCTAATAGGAAACTCCAGGAATTTGACGGTGTCAAGAGGACAGATTGTTAAGAGGAAGTGGCTGCGTGATTCTTTTACTGTTGGAAATAGCCAATTCTCATCAAACTCAATGCAAACACATCTTTTGCAAACAGACATTCCGTTGTCAGAGTGAGGCCAAACGCAAATTGGAGGGTAACCCTTGCATCCCCTCTCTCTCCATCCCTCCCCCACCCAAGTCGTTATACTAGGTTCAAGGTCGTCTTGTTGAGTCGCGTTGTCTGTAACTCGTTTGCACCAAGCACACAGCTAACAATGACCTGCTTCTTTTATCATCGTTACCTTTTTGCACATCTTTCATTCATTTGTTCCATATCTCACAATATCATTGTCTATATATTTTGTTTACCTCACCCCTGACTCTCTGTCTGAAGAAGGGTCTCGACCTGAAACGTCAGCAATTCCTTTTCTCCAGAGATGCTGTCTGACCTGCTGAGTTACTTCAGCTTTTTGTGTCTAACAGACATCCAGATGCTACCAGATCTTCACTGATCTTCCCATTGTCCTTCTATCTCCATACCACTTCTACATTTTAAAAGTATCTCGTCATTCTCACTTTCCCAGTTCTGACAAAGTGTCCTTGACCTGAAAGGTTGAACCTGTTTCTCTTTCCACAAATGCTATATGTGTTTCCTGCAATTTTCTGTTTTTATTTCAGATCCCCGTCTTCTGTAGGTTTTGAATTTCATCTACTGTCCACATTTTGATGTTTCCAGGCATAACTTCAGAATTAAGGGACAAAAGTTTAGGGGTAACATGAGGGGCAACTTCTTTACTCAGAGGGTGGTGGCTGTGTGGAATGAGCTTCTGGTGGAAGTGGTGGAGGCAGGCTCGATTTTATTATTTAAGAGTAAATTGGATAGGTATATGGATGGGAGGGGATTGGAGGGTTATGGTCTGAGAGCAGGTAGATGAGACTAGGTCAGAGAGAGTGGTCGGCGTGGACTGGTAGGGCCGAACGGGCCTGTTTCCGTGCTGTAATTGTTCTATGGTTATTATATGGTTATTAACTACCTTGCTCTCTGAGGAATTGTGAATAGACCCCTCATTCACCTCTGCCAAGTGGTTATGGAGACACCTGGAGCTCTTTACTGACTGTTTTACCATTGGAAGCTTCAGAGCTGGACAGGGCTGATTCCTTATCTGCTATCAACATAAACCCATTTCCTGCAGTGGTCACATAAAGTCATAAATTCATAAGTGATAGGCGAAGAATTAAGGGCCTGTCCCACTTAAGGCGATTTTTTAGGCGACTGCCGGCGACTGTCAAAGTCGTAGCAGATCGCCGAAATTTTCTTTTACCCCATGACAATGACCACGACAATGCCGAGTCAGGTCGAGATTACCCCGTCTTCGCAAACATCGTGAAATTCCCACGCTTATCAATGCTTCTCCGGCGTCCTGATTTTCACTGAAATCACTGACAAGTTGGTAATTACTTGAGAGTTTTGAAATATAACATCTTGCCCGGGTTACTTGAAAACCAAGCTTCACGATAAAAAGGCATAAACTGCATTGACTTCCAGTTTACTAACATCAGTATTAAGAAATTTAATTTTAAAAGTGGTTAAGTGGATTTTTGTGCGGAGTGTGGGCATTCTTTGAAAATGTACGGGAGATGCATATCTGGTTTCTGGGTTGCATATCTGGGTTGGGAGCCTACTTTAAATGTAATCGCTGATGGCCATAAACATCGCGGAAATTCCCACGCTTGCCTGACCGTCAAACTGTCGCCTCCAATCTACCTGTCAAATCTCCTGATGGTAAATAAATTGGTTAAACACAAGTATTTTATGGTATCTTCAAATGACTTTACTTAATTTAATATTACGTGCTTCTAAATGCATCTAAGACAACCTAGCAAACCTGGGGACAGCATGCGACAGCGCCCGCAATAAGCAACGATACCTGGCGACAAGCCAGCTGTCGCCGAGAAATTTCAAACCGGTTGATTTCTCAGCGACGCGCTGAGATCCACTACGATTCTTGGAAGACTCCTCAGGATCATGCCCGCGACACCCGGCGAACTGTCAGCGACAGCCTAGTCACCGGCAGTCGCCTTAAAATTGCCTAAGTGGGACAGGGCCTTTAGGCTATTCGGCCCATCAAGTCTACTCCGCTATTTAATCATGGATGTTCTATCTCTCCCTCCTAATCCCATTCTCCTGCCTTCTCCTGCCTCATAGAAACATCTAAAATTCTCAAGGGATTGGACAGGCTCGATGCAGGAAAAATGTTCCCAGTGTTGGGGGAGTCCAGAACCAAGGGTCACAGTTTGAGAATAGGGGCAGGCCATTTAGGACTGAGGTGAGGAGAAACCTTTTCACCCAGAGAGTTGTGAATGTATGGAATTATCTGCCACAGAAGGCAGTGGAGAGCAATTCACTGGATGTTTTCAAGAGAGAGCTAGATATAGCTCTTAGGGCTAATGGAATCTAGGGATATGGGGAGAAAGCAGGATCGGGATACTGATTTTGGATGATCAGCCATGTTCATATTGAATGGTGGTGCTGGCTCGAAACTCATGCCACTATGTTCTATGTTTCTCTGTTTCTATTTATGTTTCTCCCTGTAACCCCCGACACCCGTACTAATCAAGAATAATTACAAGATAATGATTAGAAACAAGAAACGCAAACTAACCTTTCTCCCCTACTATCTGGTGGCACTGGATTCAATCTTGCTGAGATTGGGCAGTCGTGACTGCATCCGGCTCATTGCCCCACTCGACAATATCCTTGGCATCTGAACTAGAATGTTTTCACAGTCACTAAATCCGACCATCAAAATGAAGTTGGATGACTTGTTTTTTTGTAGATGCTTTTGATGGCAAAGGTGGATCGACAAAGAGGATAAAGACACACTGAGCAGAGAGGTAATGGATGGCAGTCATCAGAGGGAAAGGCTGAGAGTATCAATCACTCTCACTGCTTTCATGTTTTGATCAATCACTCGGATAAATGTGAAGATCGGGATATTTATCAAGGTAACTGCTGCATCCTGACAAAAAAGAGTGGATAACCTTCGTAGTTGCTTGTGGCAATGATGCTTCATGCCACAGCCCTGCAATGGAATAGCTTCACAAGCACACGAAACTGATCATTGGTATGATGATTCCTTTGCAACCTAATCACTCAGTAATTTAACTGACCACTTTACCTTAGACAATGAATATAATAGTCTGTCTGGTAATTTTAATATATACTAGACAAAGTGGAGCCGTTGGGCCCAAACCTCTCCTGCATTGGTGCAGCATCCTCTCCTCCCCCCCTCCCCTCACCCCTCCCCCCACCCCTCCCCTTCCCTCCCCCCTCTCCTCCCCCTCCCCTCCACCTCCCCCTCCCTGCATTCCCTTACCCTTCCCCCCTTTCCCCCTTCCCCTCCCCCTTCCACTCCCCTTCCCTTCCCCCATCCCCTCCCCTTCCCCTCCCCCATTCCCTTCCCCTCCCCCATTCCCTCCCCCTCCACCCCCACTACATCCCCCTCAACACCCCTTATCCTCCTTCAGGCCATCCCTCCCTCCCCATCCCTTCCCCTCCACCTCCCCATTCCCTTCCCCTTCCTCTTCTCCTCCCCCCCTTCCCCTCCCCCCTTCCGCTCCCCCCTTCCCTTCCACCCCTTCCCATCCCCCCTTCCCTTCCCCTCCCCCCAACTCCATCCCCCTCAACCCCCCTGATCCTGATTTTTACATTTTACCCAGTCAATTAACCTACATTTCTGTACGTCTTTGGAGTGTGGGAGGAAACCGAAGATCTCGGAGAAAACCCACGCAGGTCACGGGGAGAATGTACAAACTCCGTACAGACGGCGCCCGTAGTCAGGATCGAACCTGAGACTCAGGCGCTGCATTCGCTGTAAGGCAGCAACTCTACCGCTGCGCCACCGTGCCGACTTGGGGTAGGGACTTCCATGTTGATCACCAGGAGTGGCTTGGTGGCACAACCGCAGGCTGGCCACGCCGAGACCTGCAAGACATAGCTGATCCTCACCAAGCCACCTGTAGCAGGTACAACCGTCCATAGTAGAACTAGCAACCCTACAGTTTGTGTTGAGACAGCATTTCGCAAAAAAAGCACTCTGCATTATACTGCATGCGCGGCACTATATTTGTGCTGAATGGAAGAGAATCAGAGCAACACAGGGCATCCATGAAATACTGGAACCATGTAGCAGAAATATATGCCACCACAATCTGATACTTCATGGCCTGGTATTTTGCTCACATTATCAAGCCACGTGATTAACCTCGGTTTAATAAAGGATTCCGATGAAAGACATGCAAGGGCAGCAAGCATACCAAAAAATTAGATGATACCTGATTACACACAGGACATACTAACATGCATCCTACATAACAACAACAGCATCTTGTTGGCATCTCACAATCAACAGGTCAATTATATAGGTGGCACCGTGGCACAGTGGTAGAGTTGCCGCCTTACAGCCCCAAAGACCCAGGTTCGATCCTGACCACAGGTGCTGTCTGCCTGCAGTTTATACGTTCTCTCTGTGACCACGTGGGTTTTCTCCGGGTGCTTCGGTTTTCTCCCTCACTCCAAAGATGTGCAGGTTTGTGGGTTAATTGGCTTCGGTAAAAGTGTAAATTGTCCCTAGTGTGTGTAGGATAGTGCTAATGCGTGGGCTGTTCACTGATCGGTGGGCCTAAGGGCCTGTTTCCACGCAGTATCGCTAAAAGTCTAAAAAGTTTTTTAAAAACCAGGTCAGTTGGGAGCCCAATGGTCCAGTTTCACCAGGACCATCCAGTTCCAGGCTTGGTCAGAACTTTAATTCCAATTTGGATCTAATAGCTGAATTCTGGAAGTAGTGACCTGCCCGCGAAATTATGACGTGGTATTTGATTGAATACGGCATCAAGATGCCCCGGTAAAAGTGAAGGCAATGGGTATCAAGGGGTACCAAGGTCAATACACAAATTTTAGTCATTGGTGGCCAATGTATCCCTACACTTTACTAGGTTGATTCCCAGAATGGCAGGACTGTCGTATGTTGAAAGACTGGAGCGACTAGGCTTGTATACACTGGAATTTAGAAGGATGAGAGGGGATCTTATCGAAACATATAAGATTATTAAGGGGTTGGACACGTTAGAGGCAGGAAACATGTTCCCAATGTTGGGGGAGTCCAGAACCAGGGGCCACAGTTTAAGAATAAGGGGTAGGCCATTTAGAACAGAGATGAGGAAAAACGTTTTCAGTCAGAGAGTTGTGAATCTGTGGAATTCACTGCCTCAGAAGGCAGTGGAGGCCAATTCTCTGAATGCATTCAAGAGAGAGCTAGATAGAGCTCTTAAGGATAGTGGAGTCAGGGGGTATGAGGAGAAGGCAGGAACGGGGTACTGATTGAGAATGATCAGCCATGATCACATTGAATGGTGGTGCTGGCTCGAAGGGCCGAATGGCCTCCTCCTGCACCTATTGTCTATTGTCTATTGTACAATCTCCACACAGACTGCACCAAAGCCCCATATTGAATCTGATTCGCTGGCACCGTGAGGTAGCTGCTCTGCCAGCTGTGCTATCATGCCGCCCACTGGGCTGTCCTTTGTCTTGTAATCAGATTAAGGACGCCAGATTTATGTTAGGAGCCATGTGCAATCTGCTATTGAAAAAGAAAGGACACAACATCCAAGGAATTGCAATAGGCTTTCATTTAGGTACGATTACATAGTCATAAGCATTTTATTTGTCCCCGAAGGGCAATTCAAATTCACCACCATGCAGCCCAACATCAAAAAAAGCAATAAAGCAAAAAACACAATTCACAAGTCCAACACAAAAACATCCATTGTTGTATTTTGGATATTAGTTTGTTACATTGTAACTGCTGTAATCATTATTAGCCATTTAAATTTAACAGCGTAGGCATTCCTTATACTTTACTACATTGCAACTGTCTGTAACCTTGTTACATTTGGATGAAAGATAATGGTGGCGAGATAAGGAAAGACATAGGCCTTAGGGTGATGGATGGATGTGAGGGATGGACTAGCAGGGAAATAAGGGAGGCGAAGTATGAAGGGATGTGAACATTGCGATAAGGATAAATTACTGAATGGGATTTAATGATGGCGGGACAGACGGGTGACTGCAAAGAAATGAATGACTGAAGAAAGGAGTGTGGGTATGAGGTAATGTAAAGAAGATAAGGTTTGGAATAATCCTATAAACATAGACTGCCCCGGTATACTAAGTGGGCAGTCAGGCGGTTGGCTTCCTGATTGTTCCAGCCGTTGTTTGCAAATAAAGGCTTTTAACTTCTCGAAGAATTCTCCGTGTCGCCTGTCTTAATTTTGAGGATCAGGGAACCACAACACCATCACAGTGAGTCCCTTCAATCCTCCTCACTGTGATGGAAGGCCAAACTGTTTCATCCTTCCCTGCCTCTTCGCTTCTTCTCCCCAGGTAGGCAGCAAACTGCTACGCCGAGGCGGCCCGGGCTCCCGACACCGATTGCACGGTCTTTCCTTAAGTTTATCAGATGCAAATGTCCATGAAGCTCCCACTCATACACAAACACAGATATGGAAATATATCCCAGAAATGAAGTGCATTGTTGCCCCTTTAATGTTTGCCTCTTGCTGAAATCCTTTACGAGTCTTGCAGTGTTTTTGGAGTCCAGATGGTGATTGCACTAGCTGGGAAAAATAATATTAAATTACAGGCTGCAACGTTAATGGTCTTGGTGCCTTCCATGGACGATTGTGTTTTCTTTAATTCAGCAATTACCTATTTTATTCCTCTCTGCACTGGTCTCAGCTTAATTATCTCCCATGCATTGAGTACGTTTCCTCTGAAAAAAGATGCTGGCATTGTCATTTCTTCCCTATTTAAGAAACGTGTCCCAATCTGTGGCACACATTGTGCTGGGGGGGGGGGGGGGGTGGGGGTGGGGGGGGGGGGGTGGTGAGGGTGAGGGGGGGTGGTGAGGGTGGGGGGGTATGTGGGGGGGGGGTGTGGGTGGGGGAAATCTTTCTTTTTTTTTTTAGGTCTCTTCCGCGGGGCCTTCCATCGCCCGGCGCGGCTCGGCTGCGGGACTGAACATCGCCCGGTGCGGCTCGGCCACGGGACACCATTCTGCTTTAGTTAAACATTTTGTTCAAGATGGCCGCGCCGTTGTGTTTGGCTGCCTGCCACTGTATGTTTCTTTTTTTTTACCTAATCAGATGTGCAGCACTTTGGTCAACGTGGGTTGTTTTTAAATGTGCTATACAAATAAAATTGACTTGACTTGACTTGACTCTGCTGAGAAACTGAGAAGCTAGCTATCGGATATTTGAAGTACCGTCCAGACCTCACCTCAGTGCCAAGTATTCATTTGCATCTTATTAATTTTGGGTGAATCTTCCTGAGTAGATAATAAATTGGGATTCAGGCAGAACTTTGCACTTCAGTTTTTTGTATCGGAAGAAGTAGCCATTTTAGCAAAGGAGGTGACATTTGCTGTTGTATTATGTCATTATTTATTGATATCCACTCAGACGTATGAATATCATGTAAATGATAATAATGATCTATTTGTTGCCTTGACAATACAAAGGAATTATATGATATCAATAAAAACTTCAGTTTGATTAGATTTTTGCTTCCTGGAGACCACCAATATCACTTGGCTGGAGTATTACCTTAAATTAGGAAGCAGAATTATTCTGTGCCTGTCAGAACCATTGTGTCACAGCACAAAACAATGTTCTTAATGTTGTATAATATACATGGAAAAATAAACTACGTGCCAGGCGCCGATGGGATTTAGTAAACATTAACAGACATGGGTGTTCAGCTGGAATTATTATCACTTCAGTCTCAGAATGGGATACAGATTTATTTTCATTACAGTTCATTTTATTTGCTGCAAACCACTTGGGTTAAAGTTCTGTTGGTTTATTAAACTGACAAATGTTCATACTAAGTCTGAGAGAAGTCAGAAGATTAATAGAAGTTAGTATTGCTTTGAATTTTTAACTGAGTAATACAATCTTAAATTGTTTTGACTTTTTTAGCTTTTATCTCTCTAAGCAGCATCAGAAACAAATTAATCACCTGATAGTTGATCCTTCTTTAATCTTGCTCTACCTCCTATTAAGGTCAGTTCTGTAACATCTCCCTCGTGAGTTTATAAAGATTTATTATCATGTCTCAGTTGCAAATTATTCTTTTTCACAATGCATAACAACTTGGGATAAATTTCCACTTTCATTGTAAGATTGTCACTCTGCCAGAACGTACATGCCTTCTGTTGTGTCAACCCTCTGAATTTCATCTTTTTGATCTCTGTTAATACACCTATTACCATTGGACCGACTGCACATCCAGGTAATGCCCTTGTGGTTATATTAAATACTGGACCAAGTGGACCCGTTGGGCCCAAACCTCTCCTGCATTGGTGCAGCACCCTGACGTCACGTGTGGCGGCGCCTAACGGCTGCGGCTCGCTGGCAATCTGTTTGTCCTTTGTCCTTTTTTGTTTGTGTGTTGCTGTTGGGGTGTTTTGTTTTGGTTGGGGCCTTCCATCGCCCGGTGCGGCTCGGCCATGGGACTGAACAGTGCCCGGTGCGGCTCGGCCGCGGGGCCTTCAATCGCCCGGTGCTGCGCGGCCACGGGACTGAACAGCGCCCGGTGTGGCCGCGGGGCCTTCCATTGCCCGGTGCGGCTCGGCCGCGGGGCCTTCCATCGCCCGGTGCGGCTCGGCCGCGGGACAGAACAGTGGCCGGTGCGGCGCGGCCGCGGGGCCTTCCATCGCCCGGTGCGACTCGGCCGTGGGGCCTTCCATCACCCGGTGTGGCGCGGCCACGGGACTGAACAGCGCCCGGTGCGGCCGCGGGGCCTTCTATCGCCCGGTGCGGCTTGGCCGCGGGGCCTTCCATCGCCCGGAGCGGCTCGGCCACGGGACCTCCTATCGCCTGGTGCGGCGCGGCCGCGGGGCCTTCCATTGCCCGGTGCGGCTCGGCCATGGGACTGAACAGTGCCCGGTGCGGCTCGGCCGCGGGGCCTTCAATCGCCCGGTGCTGCGCGGCCACGGGACTGAACAGCGCCCGGTGTGGCCGCGGGGCCTTCCATTGCCCGGTGCGGCTCGGCCGCGGGGCCTTCCATCGCCCGGTGCGGCTCGGCCGCGGGACAGAACAGTGGCCGGTGCGGCGCGGCCGCGGGGCCTTCCATCGCCCGGTGCGACTCGGCCGTGGGGCCTTCCATCACCCGGTGTGGCGCGGCCACGGGACTGAACAGCGCCCGGTGCGGCCGCGGGGCCTTCTATCGCCCGGTGCGGCTTGGCCGCGGGGCCTTCCATCGCCCGGAGCGGCTCGGCCACGGGACCTCCTATCGCCTGGTGCGGCGCGGCCGCGGGGCCTTCCATCGCCCGGTGCGGCTCGGCCGCGGGACTGAACAGTGGCCGGTGTGGCGCGGCCGCGGGGCCTTCCATCGCCCGGTGCGGCTCGGCCGCGGGGCCTTCCATCGCCCGGTGTGGCGCGGCCACGGGACTGAACAGCGCCCGGTGCGGCCGCGGGGCCTTCTATCGCCCGGTGCGGCTTGGCCACGGGGCCTTCTATCGCCCGGTGCGGCGCGGCCGCGGGACTTTCCATCGCCCGGTGCGGCTCGGCCGCGTGGACTTTCCATCTCCTTACGGGGGCTGTGCGGGTCGGTCGCCTCGGTAGGGGTCGAGTTGTCTGTACGTGGGAGGGGCATGGGGGAAGAGAGAGGGGAAGTTTTTGGCCTCCATCACAGTGAGGGGGTGTTTGGAGTCACTGTGATGGATGTTTGTGTTGGGGTTGTGTCTTGTGTTTTTGTACTGCTGGCTAAGTAATCTCGTTCTGAACGAATGACAAATAAAGCTATTTGGGATTTTTTTTTGGACCTCCATCCCTCCCCTCTCTACTCAACCCCCCCTCCCCTCTCCCTTCTCCCCCACTCCCCCCTTCCCCCCTCCCTCCCTCCTCCCCTCCCCTCCCCTCCTTTTAAACTTAAAAATGTGAATAACTTTAAAAATATAACACCGATTTCAATGAAACTACTTGCATTATCACTAAAGTGACAATGGTGAGTAAGGTGGGCCTAAAATTGTCACGCTATCGTGTACCGTTTTGGCTGAAGTTCAGTCACAAACAAGATAACAAACGAGAGTTTTAGTATATAGATGCCCCCTTTTATGTACAGGATTCTTTTTTTTTTTCATTTTTAGAGATGCAACATGAAAACAGGCCCCTCGGCCCATCAAATCCATCACAACCATTGATCACCTGTTCACAGTAGTTCTGTTATCCCACTTTCTCATCCACTCCTAACACACTAGAGGCAATCTACAAACCTGCACACCCTCAGCATAATGGGAGGAAACTGCAGCACCTGGTCTTACAAGGGAACAGGTTCAAGGATCCGACTAGTAGAACAGAAAAAGGTTCACTAGTCTGTTTAGTTACAAATCAGTTTTATAGGCAAGAGAGGACAAAAAGAATACTTGTCTTGGTGTGCCGGGGTCCGTTTTATAGCAGCACACGTCTCTCTCACTCTCTTTCTCTCTCTCTCTGTGCCTCCGCCCGCGGCGCTGGAGTGTAGAACCCCTCACATACATGAACTAACATCTGGCTTCCTGGCGCCTGCCTTGATGCGGGTAAGAAATCAGCTGTTGAAATAACCGCCCGTAAGTCCAGGCCAATAGCACTGTTCCGAAAGCCTTCGACAAGGTCCCACATAGGAGATTGGTGGGCAAAATTAGAGCACATGGCACATTGGAGGTAGGGTACTGACATGGATAGAAAGTTGGTTGACAGCCAGAAAGCAAAGAGTGGGGATAAATGGGTCCCTTTCAGAATGGCAGGCAGTGACTAGTGGGGCCACAGTTTAAGAATAAGGGGTAGGCCATTTAGAACGGAGATGAGGAAAAAATGTTTTCAGTCAGAGAGTTGTGAATCTGTGGAATTCTCTGCCTCAGAAGGCAGTGGAGGCCAATTCTCTGAATGCATTCAAGAGAGAGCTAGATAGAGCTCTTAAGGATAGTGGAGTCAGGGGGTATGGGGAGAAGGCAGGAACGGGGTACTGATTGAGAATGATCAGCCGTGATCACATTGAATGGCGGTGCTGGCTCGAAGGGCCGAATGGCCTCCTCCTGCACCTATTGTCTATTGTCTATTGTTCCTAAATTCAAACGATAACCAATGGCAGGGGACTGCATCCGAGTGATGCCCCCCCCCCCCACCCCATGGGAACAAAGCGTTATCAGCCGCAGACTGGCGCGTAAAGCAATACACAGCGCTACAGACTTGACGTGTAAACCAATACACACAGCGCTGCTGGTTTGGCACGCAAAGGTTTAAACAGAGCGCTGTCGGCTTAGCACTTGGGAATTTAAACAAAGAACTGTCGGCATATTACAATATATATTAATGACTTGGATGAAGGGATTAAAAGTAACATTAGCAAATTTGCGGATGACACAAAGCTGGGTGGCAGTGTGAGCTGTGAAAAAGATGCTATGAGGATGCTGGGTGACTTGGAAAGGTTGTGTGAGTGGGCGGATGCATGGCAGATGCAGTTTAATGTGGATAAATGTGAGGTTATCCACTTTGGTGGTAAGAACAGGAAGGCAGATTATTATCTGAATGGTGTCAAGTTAGGAAATAGGGAAGTACAAAGAGATCTGGGTGTCGTTCATCAGTCACTTAAAGTTAGCATACAGGTACAGAGAGGTGAAGAAAGCTAATGGCATGTTGGCCTTTATGACAAGAGGGGTTGAGTATAGGAGCAAAGAGGTCCTTTACCAGTTGTACAGGGCCCTAGTGAGACTGCACCTGAAGTATTGTTTGCAGTTTTGGTCTCCAAATTTGAGGAAGGATTTTCTTGCTATTGTGGGCGTGCAGCGTAGGTTTACTTGGTTAATTCCCAGAATGGTGGGACTGTCGTATGTTGAAAGACTGGAGCGACTAGGCTTGTATACACTGAAATTCAGAAGAATGAGAGGGGATCATATTGAAACATATACGATTATTAAGGGATTGGACACGCTAGAGGCAGGAAACATGTTCCCAATGTTGGGGGAGTCCAGAACCAGGGGCCACAGTTAAAGAATAAGAGGAAGGCCATTTAGAACGGAGATGAGGAAAAACTCTTTCACTCAGAGAGTTGTAATTCTGTGGAATTCGCTGCCTCAGAAGGCAGTGGAGGCCAATTCTCTGGATGCTTTCAAGAGAGAGCTAGATAGAGCGGAGTCAGGGGGTATGGGGAGAAGGCAGGAACGGGGTACTGATTGTGAATGATCAGCCATGATCACATTGAGTGGCGGTGCTGGCTCGAAGGGCCGAATGGCCTACTCCTGCACCTATTGCCTATTGTCTATATTGGCTGCAGCGCTATGGGTTCTAAGTATAGCTTAGCTGGCTGCCGCGCTATGGGTCACAGACCGTTCGGGCAAAATTCTCGTATATCACCCGGTGACAGGAAGAACGTGCAAACTCTACACAGACAGAACCGAAGGTCAGGAATGAACCCAGGTATCTGATGCTGTGAGGCAGCAGTTCTACCAGATGTGTCTCAGTGCCCACGTGCCTCAGTGCCCACGTTTCTCCAAGGGCTATTCAAATCAGCTTTACTGTAACAAATTACTTCTCTTTGATATCTTAGAATAGAAATCAATATTTAGTTGCTTGTACTGCAGTAATTGTACAAAATAGCACAGCTGTGTGCTATGCATCTCGTCCAAAACTCAGGTCTTTCTCTTCAATGAAAACAGATTTCGGAACCAAGATATGATGTACAGCTGTTGCTTTCCTCTCCTATCGTTTACCATCTGAGCGACTTGCCTTGTGGAACTTCTAGGTCTTTCAACATCAAGAGGTATTGGCTGGCCACGGCGGGGCAATATTTTTCTGCATGGGTTTCTTTATTCTTGAAGAAGATTATTTATAGATCAGGTTTTGTCCGAGTTGATAAGTCAGTTCCAAAATCACGATGAAAGGGAAAGCAACTGACCTTTTCCTTCACTCAAATAATCGTTTTCTAACTATTACAGTAATATAAATAACTTGGAAATTCAAGCCATTTTCGGTTTTAAGATGCCCAAGAATACATGGATCAAAATGTTCTTGTGCGGCATTTTTCTGGGCATGCAAGCCAATTTTGGCAGATGCCTGGGAGTTGGCGGTGGAAGGTTGCGACGATGAAATGCATTGGGTGACGGGATTAGTGTTTTGTTGATCTTCTGTTGACATTTTGAAGGGATTCCCAGAAAATCTACCTTGAGGATATTTGTGTTGTCATTTCCTTTATCATCACATTAAACCGATAATAAAATAAAATGAGTGCATGTAAAGAAACTCAGTTGGGTAGTTATATCGTTGCAACTAGAAATCTGAACATTTCCACATGTAGAATCACTGGAGATCTTCAATTGAGTATTACATATCCTGTGGATGTCATCAAGGGCGGCACGGTAGCGCAGCGGGAGAGTTGCTGCTTTACAGCGAATGCAGCGCCGGAGACTCAGGTTCGATCCTGACTACGGGTGCTGCACTGTAAGGAGTTTGTACGTTCTCCCCGTGACCTGCGTGGGTTTTCTCCGAGATCTTCGGTTTCCTCCCACACTCCAAAGACGTACAGGTATGTAGGTTAATTGGCTGGGTAAATGTAAAAATTGTCCCTAGTGGGTGTAGGATAGTGTTAATGTGCGGGGATCGCTGGGCGGCACGGACTTGGAGGGCCGAAAAGGCCTGTTTCCGGCTGTATATATATGATATGATATGATATGATAAGATGCTTTCTTGTCATATTCACGAGATATGAACAAAATAAAATTCTTCCCTGCTGCAGCTTTACAGTTCGAGTTTCGAGTTCAAGTTCAGTTTATTGTCATGTGTACTGAGGTACATTGGAAAGCTTTTATTGTTTGCTAATCAGTCAGCGGAAAGACAATACATGATTACAATTGAGCCGTTCACAATGTTAACATACCTGATAAAGGGAATAACGTGAATAGCATTTAGTGGAAGATCAAGCCAGTAAGGGGCCACCATTTAAGAAAAAGGGGTAGGCCATTTAGAACTGAGATGAGGAAAAACTTTTTCAGTCAGAGAGTGGTGAATCTGTGGAATTCTCTGCCTCAGAAGGCAGTGGAGGCCAATTCTCTGAATGCATTCAAGAGAGAGCTAGATAGAGCTCTTAAGGATAGCAGAGTCAGGGGGTATGGGGAGAAGGCAGGAACGGGGTACTGATTGAGAATGATCAGCCATGATCACATTGAATGGCGGTGCTGGCTCGAAGGGCCGAATGGCCTCCTCCTGCACCTATTGTCTATTGTCTATTGTCTATTGTCTAAGATAGTCCGAGGGTTTCCAATGAGGTAAATGGTAGTTCAGGACCGCTCTCTCGTTGTTGGTGGGATAGTTCAGTTGCTTGATAACAGCTGGGAAGAAACTATCCCTGAATCTGGATGTGTGTGTTTTCACACTTCTACACATTTTGCTCAAGGGGAGAGGGGAGAAGGGGGAGTTGTCAGGGTGCGACTCGTCCTTGATTATACTGGTGGCCTTGCCGAGGCAGCGTGGAGTGTAGATGGAGTCAATGGAAAGGAGGTTGGTTTGTGTGATGTTCTGAGCTGAATCCACAATTCTCTGCAATTTCCTGTGGTCTTGGGTGGTGCCAAACTATGCTGTGGTGCCTCCCAATAAAATGCTTTCTGGGATTTGCATTTAGAAATGCTTTCTGAGAACCATCTGTAGAAGTTGGTGAGAGTTGTTGGCGACATGCTGAACTTCCTAAGTCTTCTAAGGAAGTAGAGGCATTGCCGTTCCCGTTGCGGCCTACCACCGGCCATGCACCTGGGACCACCTGGGGCTCTGGTTCGCAGAGCCCGCGGCCCGGACTCACCACCTGCGGCACTGGCTGCCTGCGGATGCTGTAGGAGCGGCTGCGACTCGTCTCCGGAGGCTCCGGCGCGGGCCGCGTGGATGTCGGAAGCCCGCCGGCCCCTGGATGGGGGCCGACATCGGGAGCTCTAGCAGCGGCAGCGTCTTCGCCCGCCCCGAATCGCGGGGCTTGGGTCGGCCTGCCGCGGACTTTTGACCGTCCGGCGCGGCCTGGAATAGGCCGCGGACCTTTCACCGCCCAGCGGGGGCTTCAACGTCGGGAGCCCCAACCGCCCCAACGTGGCATCTTCAACAGCCTGACCGCGGGAGAAGACGCAGGAAAGAGAAAAGACATTTTGGCCTTCCATGACAGTGAGGAGGGACTGGAGGAGACTCACTGTGATGGATGTTTCTTTTTGTTTGGTGTTAGTTTATGATTGTATGTGTTATTGTATTTTTATTGATTATTCTTATTGGTCTTATTGTTGAACTGCAGGTAATGTTTCATTTCACTACACATTTATGTGTATGTGACAAATAAACGACTATTGACTATTGACTATTGACTATTGACTATTGACTATTGTTTCAATATGGGTGGTCCAGGAGAAGTTGTTGGTGATATTTACTCCTGGGAATTTGAAGCTTTCAAGCACCTCCACTTTGTCAATAGCATCAAAATGCAATGCAAACTGGGGTGTGTGTGTATCACATCGCTTCCTGAAGTCGATCACTATCTCCTTTGTCTTGCTGACATTGAGAGAAAGGTTGTTGTCTCGACTCCAGGACACGAGGTTCTCAATTTCCTTCCTTGATATCCAGCCACCAATGGTGGTGTTGTCTGTTAATTTGTAAATTGAATTGGATTTGTACGTGGCTGCACAGTCGTGGGTGTAGGAAGGGTAAAGAAGGGGGGCTGAGAACACATCCTTGTGGAGCACCAGTGTCGAGGATTATCGGAGAGCATGATTTGTCCCCTATCCTCACTGATTGGGGTCTATTGGTCAGGAAGTTGAGGATGCAACTGCAGAGATGTGTCGAGGATCCAGTTAGATGCAATAATATCTACAAAAAATGCAGTATTGCTGAGTAAACTCATAGAAACATAGAAAATAGGTGCAGGAGGAGGCCATACGTCCGTTCGGGCCAGCACCTCCATTCATTGTGATCATGGCTGATCATCCACAATCAATAACCTGTGCCCAACTTCTACCCATATCCCTTGATTCCACTAGCCCCCGGAGCTCCATCTGCACGGTGGCGCAGCGGTAGAGTTGCTGCCTTACAGCGAATGCAGCGCCGGAGACTCAGGTTCGATCCTGACTATGGGCGCTGTCTGTATGGAGTTTGTACGTTCTCCCCGTGACCTGCGTGGTTTTTCTCTGAGATCTTCGGTTTCCTCCCACACTCCAAAGACGTACAGGTATGTAGGTTAATTGGCTGTGCAAATGTAAAAATTGTCCCTAGTGGGTGTAGGATAGTGTTAGTGTGCGGGGATCGCTGGGCGGCGCGGACCCGGTGGGCCGAAGGGCCTGGTTCTGCGCTGTATCTCTAAATCTAAATCTAAATTCATCCAGTGAATTGGCCTCCACTGCCCTCTGTGGTAGAGAATAGCACAAATTCACAACTCTCTGGGTGAAAAGGTTCCTTCTCACCTCAGTTTTAAATGGCCTCCCCCTTTGTTTTAGACTGTGGCCCCTGGTTCTGGACTCCCCCAACATTGGGAACATTTTTCCTGCATCTACCTGGTTCAGTCCTTTTATAATTTTATATGTTTCTATAAGATCCCCTCTGATCCTTCTAAACTCTAGTGAATAAAAGCCTAGTTTTTTCAATCTTTCCTCATATGACAGTCCCACCATCCCAGGGATCAATCTCGTGAACCTACGCTGCACTGCCTCAATTACAAGGATGTCCTTCCTTAAATTAGGAGAACAAAGCTGTGCACAATACTCCAGATGTGGTCTTACCAGGGCCCAACAACTGCAGAAGAACCTCTCTACTCCTATACTGAAATCCTCTCGTTATGAAGGCCAACATGCCATTAGCTTTCTTCACTGCCTGCTGTACCTGCACGCCAACTTTCAGTGACTGGTGTACCCCTTACCTAACCTGACACCATTGAGATATTGATCTACCTCCTTGTGCAAGAGAGTGCAAAATCGGCACAGTAGAACAACCATAGTAGTGCAAAGACCATTGTTGTTCACTGCTGAGGTAGGGTTGTGGATAGGACTGTCGGGAGTGGTTCAAGAACATATGGTGATGGGAGGAAGGTATTCTTGAATCTGGAGGTAATGGTTCACAAAGCTCCTGTATCTTCTTCCCGATGGTAACAGCGGGAAGAGAGCATGGCCGGATGGTGTGGATTTTTGATGATATTAACTGCCTACTTGAGGCAGTGCTTGTTGCAGATCTGCATAATGGTGGAGAGGTTAATACCTCCGATGGACCAAACAATGTCCACCACTTTCCACAACCTCCTTCATTCCTGAATGCTTGAATTTCCAAAGCAGGCTTTAATGCAACCAGTCAGTATGCTCTCCACTTTCTTCTTGTGGAAAATCAATAGATGGACTGAGCACGTAGCCCTGAGGTGCCGCTGAGCTGATGGTCTTCGTGCATTAGATGTTGTTGTCAATCCATACTGATTGAGGCCCGCCGATGAGATCTTCATTGTAAGATTGACTAACTGCCAGAACATACACTCCTCCCTTTGAGGCAACCATTTGAATTTCATCCTATCGATTGCTGTCGTAACATCTATGACAGTCGGGCATTCCCTCATTTCACAAGTTCACAGGTTATAGGAGTAGAATTAGGCCATTCAGCCGATCGAGTCTACTCCGCCATTCAATCATGGCTGATCTCTGCCTCCTAATTCCATTTTCCCTGCCTTCTCCCCATAACCCTTGACACCCGTTCTGATCAAGAATTTGTCTAACTCTGCCTTAGAAATATCCAGTGACTTGGCCTCCACAGCCCTCTGTGGCGATGAGTTCCACAGATTACCCACCACATAGCTCAAGACTGTCCCACTGAATTACTCCAGCATTTTAGGCCTTTCTTCGATATAAACCAGCATCTGTGGCTCCTTCCTACACGATACCGTTAGTAAAGCAGGTGCATTCTTTTCTTCATTTCCCTGGGTTTGACGATGAGTTTGGAAGGGAGAATGGTGTTGAGCACGGGGCTGTGATCGATGTACTGCCCAACATCACGACGGATGCGTTCATGTTGTCCAAATGGTCCAATGCAGAGTGGAGAGCCAGTGAAAATTGCATCCACTGTCGATCGATTGTGGTGGTAGCAAAATGAAGTCGACCCAAGCCATCTCTGAGGGATGACTTGACTTGTGTCATCATCACACCTATCATCATATCATCATATCATATATATATGGAGGGTTTTCATTTTTTTAAAATATAATAAAAGAATAAATGAAAAAAATCAGAAATTTGAAATAAAAGCAGAAAATATTGGAAATGCTCAGCCAACCAGCCAGCATCTAAGAGAAATACAATCACTCTTACAAGTCAATAAGCTTTAAACAAAAACGTTATCAATTTCTTAGACACCATTAAATATGTCTCTCCCTGATATTCAATCGATAATAATTGTTTTTACTATTCATTAATTTATTGCAACCTGCAATTTGCATTGACGTTCTGAAGAGTAAATGCCTTAATCTTAAGTGTTGTACTTTCAGATACCTATATTTAAATGCATTCCCCATTTGTACCACTTCCATCAGGCTTATTCGATATTCCATGAACTTCCATGCCAAAACATCCTATGACTGGAGCAATCCGAGCCAATTATGTTTGTTTAAAAATCCTTAGCTATCTGGAACAAGACTTTTAACAATGAAAATCTATTGAATTAAATAGCATGGGTTCCCCCCCGTTCGAAAAGTAAAAGAAAATCAAGCATGAAACAACAACCTTTATTTGATTTCTCTTTTCTGCTCATACGATCACGATGAAAGTAGAGCAATTTACAGCAATTATCCTGTTTTTTTGCATTCTCATTAACAATGCGCTCAGTAACTCGGCAACAGAAACACAATTATTTGGATGTACGGACCATATGGAAAGCCAGAGTGCAGCATTCCAAAGACATGATGGTGAAATTTGACTTGCACCCAAAGGAGGTGGCTGTGAAATGAAATAACGGGTGGAAAGCAACAGTGAGATTCTTGCAAGCAACTCGCTTTACTAAATGTATTTTTAGATTTAGATTTAGAGATACAGTGCGGAAACAGGCACTTCGGCCCACCGGGTCCGCGCCGCCCAGCGATCACCGCACATTAACACTATCCTACACACACTAGGGACAATTTTTATTAACATTTTACCCAGCCAATTAACCTACATACCTGTACGTCTTTGGAGCGTGGGAGGAAACCGAAGATTTCGGAGAAAACCCACGCAGGTCACAGGGAGAACGTACAAACTCCGTACAGATGGCGGCCGTAGTCAGGATCGAACCTGAGTCTCCGGCGCTGCATTCGCTGTAAGGCAGCAACTCTACCACTGCGCCACCGTGCCGCACCCCCCCCCCCCCCACTGACTGGTTGCATCACCCCTTGGTTCGTAAATTCAAAGGCTCAAGAACGAGGAAGGCTGGACAATGCTAATAGACAGTAGACAATAGGTGCAGGAGTAGGCCATTCGTGCCTTCGAGCCAGCACCGCCATTCAATGTGATCATGGCGGATCATCCACAATCAGTACCCCATTCCCGGTCCATCACGCGTACAAACTCCGTACAGACGGCGCCCGTAGTCAGGATCGAACCTGAGTCTCCGGCGCTGCATTCGCTGTAAGGCAGCAACTCTACCGCTGTGTATTGTGTATTGTGGAGGAAGGGACTGCAGATGCTGGCTTATACTGAAGATAGACACAAAAACACGCTGGAGTAACGCAGCGGGACAGGCAGCATCTCTGGAGACACCCACACCTGCACACCTATTCTTTTTCTCCAGAGATGCTGCCTGGCCTGCCTAGTTACTCCAACATTTTGTATCTATCTTCGTACTTCATTTGGCAGGATTTCAACTTGGCTGGAGAGCAATGCTAAGCTACTATCCACCTCTTTGATGACCCTCGCACTATCCTTCATCGGACTTTGTTGGCTTTACCTTGCACTAAGCGTTATTCCCTTATCGTGTATGGTGGCACGGTGGCGCAGCGGTAGAGTTGCTGCCTTACAGCGAATGCAGCGCCGGAGACTCAGGTTCGATCCTGACTACGGGCGCCGTCTGTACGGAGTTTGTACGTTCTCCCTGTGACCTGCGTGGGTTTTCTCCGAGATCTTCGGTTTCCTCCCTCACTCCAAAGACGTACAGGTATGTAGGTTAATTGGCTGGGCAAATGTAAAAAAATTGTCCCTAGTGGGTGTAGGATTGTGTTAGTGTGCGGGGATCGCTGGGCGGCGCGGACCCGGTGGGCCGAAGGGCTTGTTTCTGCGCTGTATCTCTAAATCTAAATCTAAAATCTAAAAATCTAAAAATCTCTGGACTGTAAATGGATGGATTGTAATCATCTATGGTCTTTCTGCTGACTGGTTAGCGCACAACAAGAGCTTTTCACCTCGTTCACACGTGACAATAAATTAAGCTGAACAATTACTGCTTTCAGAAGGTCTGCCAAAGTATTTCACGTTGAGCTGGGTGTGATAGTATTATATATTTAGATTAGATTTGTTTTTATCTGTGCAACCTGTTCCTGACAGGATCAGTCTGAAGGAGTTTTCAATGTCAATGTGATGTTTTCTCCCTCCAATGGAACAAATGGGGTGGATAATCAACTTGGAGAACCCAGGTGAAAAATACTATGTACCAGATTGCACCCTTTACACCACCACCATTGCAATTCCCCCCAACCCTCAACGACTCCCTTCTGAAATTTGTGGCGACTGATGCAAAAATCATTTAGAGGATGCAAATAGTGCAGGCTCCACAATCACCAACTCAGCTCCATCTGATTTCCTGTTACCTAACTTACTGAAGATAAAAATTAACACCGATCGATGTATCTTAATACTAATCACATACGAGCACCTTTTGCTCCACTGGTGTAACTTTCTTCTTATTTTCCAAATTGAACATCCATTGAGTTTATGTAGTTTAAGACATCAAAGCCTGAGACTTCTTCTTCTTGCGTTTGAGGCAGCAGGAGTCATGTAACGCCCTCCAATCGCTGTAGCCAGTGCAATGTGCTGTTTAGATTTATATTTAGAGATACAGCGCAGAAACAGGCCCTTCGGCCCACCGGGTCCGCGCCGCCCAGCGATCCCCGCACACTAACACTATCCTACACCCACTAGGGACAATTTTTACATTTGCCCAGCCAATTAACCTACAAACCTGTACGTCTTTGGAGTGTGGGAGACTCAGGTTCGATCCTGACTACGGGCGCCGTCTGTACGGAGTTTGTACGTTCTCCCCGTGACCTGCGTGGGTTTTCTCCGAGATCTTCGGTTTCCTCCCACACTCCAAAGACGTACAGGTATGTAGGTTAATTGGCTGGGCAAATGTAAAAATTGTTCCTAGTGGGTGTAAGAGTATCCCGGTTTTATGCAAGGTTGATACTTGCGGTATTACGAGTTATGGGTTTGAATAAGTGGAAGATAGGATGCAGGTGTTTAGCATTTGTCAGAGTGAATTAATTGTTCGTAGTTCCCTTTATTTAGTAAATACTGGTAGCATAGGTGGTGAGAGCAGGTATTGTTCTGGGAGGCCGGAACTAACTGTTGAGCCTTCCTGAGGTGTTGTGGGCCTAACTCAATGAAACACCACCGAAGGGAGGTGCCCACTTGATAACCCCAATGAGAAACATGATCGTTTTTTTAATGAGCCTGTTAACAGCGGCGGCACGGTGGCGCAGCGGTAGAGTTGCTGCCTTACAGCGAATGCAGCGCCAGAGACTCAGGTTCGATCCTGACTACGGGCCCCATCTGTACGGAGTTTGTACGTTCTCCCCGTGACCTGCATGGGTTTTCTCCGAGATCTTCGGTTTCCTCCCACACTCCAAAGACGTACAGGTATGTAGGTTAATTGACTGGGTAAATGTAAAAAAAAGTGAAAAAATTGTCCCTAGTGGGTGTAGGATAGTGTTAATGTGCGGGGATCGCTGGGCGGCGCGGACTCGGTGGGCCGAAGGGCCTGTTTCCGAGCTGTATCTTTAAATCTAAAAAAAAATCTAAACATGTAGATAGCTGTTTATTGCACATGGAGTCAGTTATTGTCCTTTGCATAAGTTGTATATTCAATGTAGATAATACTTTGGGCTTGGTTTTCTTAGTTGAACGCTTATCCTGGTGATTTAGTTGGTTTCATTGAGAAAGAACATAATGTACAGTACAGGAACAGGCCCTATGGTCCACAATGTGCTGAACATGATGTCAAGATAAATTAACCTCATCTGCCTGTCCATGAACCACAATCCTCCATTCCCTGCCTATCCACGTGCCTATCTAAAAGCCCCTTAAATGCCTCTATTGTATCTGCTTCCACCACCAACCCTGGTAGTGTGTTCCGGGCACCCACCACACTCTGTACAAAACTTTCTCCACACGTCTGCTTTAATAAGAGACTTGCCAGCGCATCTCCTTTAAAAAATCGTATCTCGCGTACTTCCTTTAATAAACTTGTCCCGCACATCTCCTACAAAAGACTTTAAGGGAATTGCTAATTTTCTCAAGATCCTCTGCTTTCTCGCACTGTTGGCATGGTGCCATTCTGCTGCAGCATGGAAATTTGGTATTTAAAGATATACTGGACCAAGTGGACCCGTTGGGGTCAAAACCTCTCCTGCCTTGGTGCAGCACCCTCTCCTCCCCCCCTCCCCCCTTCCCCCTCCCCCCTTCCCCTCCCCCTTCCCCCTCCCCCTTCCCCTCCCCCCTCCCCTCCCCCTCCCCTTCCCCCTTCCCCTCCCCCTTCCCCTCCCCTTCCCCTCCCCCTCCCATCCCCCCTCCCCTTCCCCCTTCCCCTCCCCCCCACTCCCTCCCCCTCAACCCCGCTTATCCCCCCTCCACCCCTCCCTCCCTCCCCCCTCCCTAGGAGATAGATTTAAACTTTAAAATGTGAATAACTTTAAATATATAACACTGATTTCAATGAAACTTCTTCCATTAGCACCAAAGGGACGACGGTGAGTAAGGTGGGCCTAAAATTGTCGTGCTATCGTGTACCGTTTTGGCTGTAGTTCAGGAACAAACAAACAAACAAAAGATAGTTTTAGTTTATAGATAATGACTAATTTTCACCAGTAACAAGTTGAGAAGCAGCTAACCAGATGGAGCTGATTATCTGAAAGTTGTAGGATCTGTACTATTTTAGCACAAAGTACAAACTGGACTCTCTTGAAGGCAAACACAGTGAGATGGGTTTAATTGAACTGTTTGGGTGTCCTAGTGCATCAGTCACTGAAAGGAAGCATACAGGTACAGCAGGCAGTGAAGAAAGCCAATGGAAAGTTGGCCTTCATAACAAGAGGAGTTGAGTATAGGAGCAAAGAGGTCCTTCTGCAGTTGTACAAGGCCCTAGTGAGATTGCACCTGGAGTACTGTGTGCAGTTTTGGTCTCCAAATTTGAGGAAGGATATTCTTGCTATTGAGGGCGTGCAGCGTAGGTTTACTAGGTTAATTCCCGGAATGGCGGGACTATCATATGTTGAAAGACTGGAGCGACTAGGCTTGTATACACTGGAATTTAGAAGGATGAGAGGGGATCTTATCGAAACATATAAGATTATTAAGGGGTTGGACACGTTAGAGGCAGGAAACATGTTCCCAATGTTGGGGGAGTCCAGAACAAGGGGCCACAGTTTAAGAATAAGGGGTAGGCCAAGGGCGGCATGGTAGCGCAGCGGTAGAGTTGCTGCTTTACAGCGAATGCAGCGCCGGAGACTCAGGTTCGATCCTGACTACGGGTGCTGCACTGTAAGGAGTTTGTACGTTCTCCCCGTGACCTGCGTGGGTTTTCTCCGAGATCTTCGGTTTCCTCCCACACTCCAAAGACGTACAGGTATGTAGGTTAATTGGATGGGTAAATGTAAAAATTGTCCCTAGTGGGTGTAGGATAGTGTTAATGTGCGGGGATCGCTGGGCGGCACGGACTTGGTGGGCCGAAAAGGCCTGTTTCCGGCTGTATATATATGGTATGATATGATATGAACTGAGATGAGGAAAAACCTTTTCAGTCAGAGAGTTGTGAATCTGTGGAATTCTCTGCCTCAGAAGGCAGTGGAGGCCAATTCTCTAAATGCATTCAGGAGAGAGCTAGATAGAGCTCTTAAGGATAGCGGAGTCAGGGGGTATGGGGAGAAGGCAGGAATGGGGTACTGATTGAGAATGATCAGCCATGATCACATTGAATGGCGGTGCTGGCTCGAAGGGCCGAATGGCCTCCTCCTGCACCTATTGTCTATTGTCTATTGTCTATTGTCTGTCAAGTGGAGTGGTTATATTTCGGTGCACTTACTGAATACCACAAACACAGTTGCGGTGATTCACCTCCACTTTGGCTGCTTCTTAATGCTCTCCATGTTTATGCCTCTGCTTCCACACCCTCTTGCATCCTAGCATCCCCGCCTGAATCCCTGACCCTCTCATCTTATTGAGAAAAGGATTGGAGAGTTGTGAATTGTGAAGCTGGAGGAACAAATGAAGGTGGAAGAAGAGGGGAAGGAGAGAAATAGGTGTAAATCCAGGTCAGGCCCAGCGGAGAGAGGGAGGAAAAGAAAGGGGAGGTGGGGGGGTTTATAGTTACCTAAAATTGGAGAATTCATTTTTTATACTGTGTAGGAAAGAATTGCAGATGCTGGTTAAAGTCTGAAGAAGGGTCTCGACACGAAACGTCACCCATTCATTTTTTATACCTTTGGGTTGTAAGCATTAATATGAGTTGCTGCTCCTTCAGTTTGCAGGTGGCCTCATTCTGACACTGTAGAAGGCCCAGGACAGAAAGCTTAGTGTGGGAATGGGAAGAGCTTAGCAACTGGAAGATCTAGTAAGCCTTGGCGAACTGAGTGCAAATGTTCGGCAAAACGGTTGCTAAGCCTACGCTCAGTCTTGCCGATGTTCAGGAGGTCACATTGGAAACGCTGAATGCAGTAGATGAGGTGAATGTGAACCTCTGCCTCACCAGGGAGGACTGCTGGGGTCCCTAGATGGAGGTGAGGGAGGAGGTCTAGGGACAGGTGTTACATTTCCTGTGGTTGCTGGGGAAAGTACCTGGAGAATGGGGTGGTTTGGGTGGGAAGGGATGAGTAACCCAAGGAGGTATCTGTCTATGCGGAAGGTGGAGAGTCAGATGGGAAGATGGGAAGATGCATCATGATGGAGATGATGGAAATGTCGGAGGATGATATATAAGAAAATAACTGCAGATGCTGGTACAAATCGAAGGTATTTATTCACAAAGCGCTGGAGTAACTCAGCAGGTCAGGCAGCATCTCAGGAGAGAAGGAATGGGTGACGTTTCGGGTCGAGACCCTTCTTCAGACTGATGTCAGGGGGGCGGGACAAAGGAAGGATATAGGTGGAGACAGGAAGATAGAGGGAGAACTGGGAAGGGGGAGGGGAAGGGAGGGACAGAGGAACTATCTAAAGTTGGAAAAGTCAATGTTCATACCGCTGGGCTGCAAGCTGCCCAGGCGAAATACGAGGTGCTGTTCCTCCAATTTCCGGTGGGCCTCACCATGGCACTGGAGGAGGCCCATGACAGAAAGGTCAGACTGGGAGTGGGAGGGGGAGTTGAAGTGCTCGGCCACCGGGAGATCAGTTTGGTCAATGCGGACCGAGCGCAGGTGTTGAGCGAAGGGGAGAATGGTGTCAGGGATAGTCCATGTGAATTTGAGGGCAGGGTGGAGGTTAGTGGTAACGTTAATGAAATCAGTGAGTTCTGCACAGGTGCAGGAGGCAGCCCTGATGCAGTCGTTGATGCAGCAGAGAAAGAATTGGGGGAGGGTGCAAGTGTCCCTTTGGAACAAGGACTGCTCGACGTAGCCACCAAAATAGCAGGCATAGCTGAGGCCCACGCAAGTGCCCACGGCTACACCTTTAACAGAAAAGGGGAGAGCGGGTGTGATAACAGGGGCCCAAACATGGAAAGCCTTAAGAAGTAACTGAAGCAGAGATATTTGCAACTGAGTTCATTTTATTCAAATGCAGACTGTGATTTCCCGTCCGAAAAGGATCAAAAGGGCGGCACGGTAGCGCGGCGGTAGAGTTGCTGCTTTACAGCGAATGCAGCGCCGGAGACTCAGGTTCGATCCTGACTACGGGCGCTGCACTGTAAGGAGTTTGTACGTTCTCCCCGTGACCAGCGTGGGTTTTCTCCGAGATCTTCGGTTTCCTCCCACACTCCAAAGACGTACAGGTATGTAGGTTAATTGGCTGGGTAAATGTAAAAATTGTCCCTAGTGGGTGTAGGATAGTGTTAATGTACGGGGATCGCTGGGCGGCACGGACTTGGAGGGCCGAAAAGGCCTGTTTCCGGCTGTATATATATGATATGATATGATAAATGCAGTTCAATTAAGCCCGTGTCACTGCTTTAGCCTTTGAGAGAGTCACTGTGCCAGAATAACACAGGAGACTATCATCCCTTCCCCATCCAACTTACTCTACTTTCCCAGCGACCTACCACCTTTCCTGGGCAGTGCTATGTCCATACAATCAATGGTTCACTGGTGCTTCAATTGTCACATGTGCAACTACAAAGTAAAATCCTTCTTTTGCATATTTACACATGCATGTTCTGGGGCCATTTCCAATGTCCAAAATTCCCGGTCTGCCCGTGGTCTTGGTCTACTGGAGCAGTTCCTGATCCAGGTAAGTCCGAGGCTCTCGCAGAGCCATCCTCCATCGAATTCATCCGGATCGGCCCACGGACTGACATCTCTCTCCTCACCCGACTGTCTTCGTGTCCCGGGGGCGTCTCCTGCAGGCACTGGAGGCGTTACCCCAGTTCACCCTCCTTACTGGTCCTTGCTCCTCACATCTGACGTCTCCAGCGGCTCCCTCCCGGTCCCACGAGCGTTCGGATCCTCGGGGCAGGAAGTGCAGGGTCGAAGTCACGAGGATTCTCCGCCTACGCACAGTTAATATGTGCAAAGCTGCAATTAAAGTATAACTCTTTTTTTCCATCACTTTGCATAATGAAGAACGCCCACTTCAAAGGTTTCGACATCGACAAGGAACAAAGCAGGGTTGTGACAGAGTACCCACCAGCTGCCTGGTTGTGTACAACTTCAACAACACGCAGGAAATCTGCGTGACTGAGAACCCATTCACCATCCTGAGCATTCACCCCCCCATCACCATGTACCAAGACATAAAGGAAAGTAAGTGCCACTTACAAAATGTAGGTGCAAAGAGCCCTTTCTGAACACATGATCTCCATCGGCAAGAAGGGCAGGAACAAAAGGTACTTATCAACATCACCATCTGCAGGTATCATCCAGGAAAATATTTCTCTCATCCCTCATTGTTGCTGAACCAAAATTCTGTAACTCTGTAAAAGCACTATGTGAGTTTCTTCAATAGAATAATTGGAGTGGTTCAAGACTACGTTTCACCACCACCTTTTCAAGAGCACGAATAAAGTTTGCCTTTGTCAGTGACAGCCCAGAACAAAGATCTCCAGTCGTGAAAGTGAAAAAAACAATACATGCAAAATGATTGTCAAAATAAGTTATTTTTCCAAGGCATTGAAGAAGTGTCAATTCATGTAAAATTAATCTCAGTATAATGTCACGTTGAGCAGATAGAATTTTGCACCAAAATTGTATGTTGAATGTTACGTGTCATGAGGCCTGGGAGTTTTGTAAACACCATCCCATCTACTATCATGAGCACTGCCATGGGAACCCTGTGACTATTTTGAACCAGTTTTGTGAATGTAAATGGATAAATTTACATTCACTCAAACAATTTGTGAGAAGGAATATATATATATATAGATAGATATAGATATATATATATATATAGATAGATATAGATATATAGATATAGATATATAGAAAATTATATATATTCCTTCTCAAAAAATGTTTGAGTCAGGAATTTGTCCATTTACATTCACAAAGTTAAAAAAATAACTGTTTTATATATGTTATTATTATTATTTTAAATATATATATAATAGTTATTTTTTAAATTTTGTTAATGTACATGGATAAATAATGTATATATGTGTACAGTATATATATATATGTGTATATATATGTGTATATATATGTGTGTGTGTGTGTGTGTGTATGTGTGTGTATATATATATATATATATAAATATATTTTTTAAATATGTGTACATATATATATATATATACACACATATTTAAAAAAAAAATGTATTTATATATATATATATATATATATATATATATATATATATATATATATATATATATATATATATATATATATATATATATATATATGTATATATATGTATATACTGAATGTATATATGCCTATCAATTTCCTTTAAAAATCTCTATTTTATTTTAAAGGAAATGGATTTTTATTTTATGGCTTGGTAGGCATTATTCTCTATTTCAGTTTGTATGATTATGCCATCAAACTATACAGCTGTTTTAAGCACATAAAAAGAAGCTTGCCCCATTGCAATGTTGAAGATACCAAGGAACAGTCAACACAACAAGGTTTAGTCTATTTGGATCATTTAAGATCCGAGAGCACCTCTAAAAGAAGAGGCAAGATCTCTCCTGCTATCTGGAACAGTGAACAATGTTCAAGCCTCAGAAAATGATATTAGAATTGACTCATTGTTCATGCATTGCCTGGGTTTTTGTGGGATTTTGAAAATTTACTGCATTCAAATGTCTGAAACACTTTGAAATGTTCTGAAGACATAATAATGTATAAATTAAATGTCCATATTTATTATTCATTCAACTAAAGGAAAAAGAAATACAAAATTTCATTTATTGGATCTGGCACCAAAGTGGAACATTTGATATACTGCCAGACCAACATGTGGGCAATCCTAAACAAAAAACCATTGTGAACTTTTGCCTCTCATTAAACTGCTCGCACCAAATGTGATAAGGTAGGATGCTCATTGAAATATAACATATCCAAAGTCCGATAGGGATTGTGTCAAGATTGTACTCACTTTTACCCATGCCAATGAAGACTCTAAATAATGGATGGAAGTTAGCAGATAGAAATGTAGAAACATAGAAAATAGGTGTAGGAGTAGGACATTTGGCCCTTCGAGCCAGCGCCGCCATTCAATATCATCATGGCTGATCATACAAAATCAGTACCCCGTTCCTGCTTTCTCCCCATATCCCCTGACAATCAGTTGCAGATATTCAATGATGCTCTCTTCGTTGAAAGAGAGTTCGAAGGTATCCAACTGGATGCCTCATAGATTGCAGATATGCATGTTGGAATAATGTACCTGTGAACTTGAATGTTTCTCTCCCTCTGTGGGCTCCATCTAGGTGCATGTGAAATGATATTGCTCGGGGCACACAAACAGGACATGAGATACCCACCACTGGTCCTGAAGGATGTGTTCTTGAATCTGCAGGTACCAGGCATTTGTTCCAAAGACTCCATGGTCCCAATGTGGGTTAAATCCAGCGACTTCCAATATACAGACAGATAATGGGACATGTTGGTCGGTGTGGCCAAGTTGGGCCGAAGGGCCTGTTTCCACACTATATGGCTCAATGACTCAATAGACAATAGACAATAGGTGCAGGAGGAGGCCATTCGGCCCTTGAGCCAGCACCGCCATTCAATGTGATCATGGCTGATCATTCTCAATCAGTACCCCCTTCCTGTCTTCTCCCCATACCCCCTGACTCCGCTATCCTTAAGAGCTCTATCTAGCTCTCTCTTGAATGCATTCAGAGAATTGGCCTCCACTGCCTTCTGAGGCAGAGAATTCCACAGATTCACAACTCTCTGACTGAAAAGGTTTTTCCTCATCCCCGCTCTAAATGGCCTACCCCTTATTCTTAAACTGTGGCCCCTTGTTCTGGACTCCCCCAACATTGGGAACATGTTTCCTGCCTCTAACATGTCCAACCCCTTAATAATCTTATAGACAATAAGACTCTAATCGAAGGCTGGTGATTACTGATATTCTGGACCTACCTCCTGCCAACTTCAAGCTTTCATCTCTCCTTGTGCAGTTTCAGTGCTAACACCATGACACGTTTTAACTTGGGTCCCCAACCAACATGGATTCTTCACCTAAGATGCATCACCAATTGCTGACTTCTTGAGGTTTATATAAGAAAGGCCAAATTTTATGCTCATACCTTTTTTTCAGCTTGTCTCCTGAAGTCCTGAAACTTAACAGTGCCCGGTGCGGCTCGGCCGCGGGGCCTTCCATCGCCCAGCGCGGCTCGGCCGCGGGATTTTCCATCGCCCGGTACGGCCGTAGGACTATCCAGCGTGGCGCGGCTCGGCCGCGGGACTTTCCATTGCCGGTGCGGCTTGGCCGCGGGACTTAACAGCGCCCGGTGTGGCTCGGCCGCGGGACTTACCATTGCCCAGTACGGCCGTAGGACTTTCAAGCGTGGCACGGATCGGCCGCGGGACTTTCCATCGCCGGTGCGGCTCGGCCGCGGGACTTAACATCGCCAGTGCGGCTCGGCCGCGGGACTTACCATCGCCCGGTACGGCTCGGCCGTGGGACTTAACATCGCCAGTGCGGCTCGGCCGCGGGACTTACCATCGCCCGGTAAGGCTCGGTCGCGGGGCCTTTGATCGCCCGGTACGGCTCGGCCACGGGGCCTTCCATCGCCCAATATGGCTCGGCCGTGGGGCCTTCCATCGCCCAGTACGGCTCGGCTGCGGGGCCTTCCATCGCCCAGTACGGCTCAGCCGTGGGGCCTTCCATCGCCCGGTGCGGCTCGACCGCGGGACCTTCCAGCTCCTTGTGGGGGCTGTGCGGGTCGGTCGCCGCGGTAGAGGTCGAGCTGTCTGTTCGTGGGAGGGGCATGGGGGAAGAGAGAAGAAGTGTTTTTGCCTTCCATCACAGTGAGGGGGTGTTTGGAGTCACTGTGATGGATGTTTGTGTTGGGGTTGTGTGTCTTATGTTCTTTTTTTTTGCTCTGTGACTGCTGGCAAATGAATTTTGTTCGGTATCAAATGACAATAAAGGTATTCTGTATTCTGTATTCTGTATCCACTATTTTAGGCTTTGGGGGGATCTCAGAAAACATTCAGCCATTTAAATTTACACAGAAATATTTCTAACTGCTGGGAGAAGGAATAAGGATTATTTTCAAAAGTAAAATGGGAAAATATTAAAATAACCATTTGTAAACCAACAAAACCTCAAACTGTGTGAATCAATTAAGAATTCAGTAATTTCCCATTGTCTTACTACATATGATTAAGATACCAGTTATGTAGTAAAATAACTGCAGATGCTGGTATAAATCGAAGGTATCACAAAATGCTGGAGTAACTCAGCGGGTCAGGCAGCATCTCAGGAGAGAAGGAATGGGTGACATCACCCGAAACGTCACCCATTCCTTCTCTCCTGAGATGCTGCCTGACCCGCTGGGTTACCCCTGCATTTTGTGATACCTTTGATTAACATGCCATATTGAATACCAAATCTCTAACTACGGTTACTGTTGGAACAAAATGGAAAGGCCACGTGGAGTTGGTGTTCGAAGTAATGGGCGATTTATTAAGCCAAAGTTGACCTGTCAAGTGTGACTTTGGTACTTTTTTTATATTCTCAAGATTACTCGGAATTTAGATTAACAGTAATTCGAGGGTCGTAATTGCAGAATGGAACTCAGAAAGACTTAATTAGGTCACAACCAGAACGAGGTGATTATCCACAAGTCTAAATTCATTAACAGTAGATCCAAATTTCGGTTACAACGATGGGCGCACGCCTAATTAATGAAATTACTGTTCGACTTTGTCTGTGGTTTCCTGACACCACATTAGCACAATCCACATCCCTGTTTGCTAATTATTGTCCATCATGATTGTTTATCCTACAACAGCTACCTTCTATCACGATTCTGATATGCATGACTCACACTTAAATCTGTAAGTAATTTAAAGAGTGGTGCAAAATTTGGCTTTCAAAACAATGGACAGATAGATGCAGGATTAATCTATGTATACTTATTTCCCCATCCTAAAATTAATAGAAAAATAGAAACATAGTCATAGAAAAACAGGTGCAGTTTATAAAATTTTGATGATACTAATTTGGAAGTGGTTGCTTTTCACTTAGCAAGATCCCCTCCCAAATGAATTGGCTCATGGCTGATCATCTAAAATCAGTACCCCGTTCCTGCTTTTTCCCCCACATCCCTTGATTCCTTTAGCCCTAAGAACTGAATCTAAAGGGCCTGTCCAAGTTACGCGATTTTTGAGGCGTCTGCCAGCGACTGACAAAGTCGTAGCAGATCGCCAACATTTTCTTTTACCCTACGACAATGACCACGACAATGCCGAGTCAGGTCGATACAAGTTACTTTTTTTGTGAAACTAGCACCTGGCTAAGAGATTACACCGTCTTCGGAAACATCGCGAAATTCCCACGCTTACCTGACCGTCAAACTGTTGCCTCCAATCTACCTGTCAAATGTCCTGACGGTAAATAAAATGGTTAAACAAAACTATCTTCTGGTATCTTCAAATGTCTTTTCTTAATTTAATATTATGTGCTTCTAAATGCATCTGCGACAACCTAGCAAACCTGGGGACAGCGTGCGACAGACAGCGCCCGCAATAAGCTACGATACCTGGCGACAAGCCAGCTGTCGCCCAGAAATTTCTATCTGGAAAATGTTTCCGCGACGCGCCGAGATCCGCTACGATTCATTGAAGACTCCTCACGATCATGCCCGCGACACCCCGGCAAACATTCAGCGACAGCCTAGTCGCTGGCAGTCGCCTTAAAATCGCCTAAGTGGGACATACCCTTAACTCTCTCTTGAAAACATCCAGTGAATTGGTCTCCACTGCCTTCTGTGGTAGAGAATTCCACAGATTCACAACTCTCTGGGTGAAAAAGTTTTTCATCATCTCAGTCCTAAATGGTCTACTCCTTATTCTTAAACTGTGACCCCTGGTTCTGGACTCTCCCAACACTGGGAACATTTTTTCCTGCATCTAATCCCCCAAGTTGTGAACCACTCTCTGGCCTTCAAGCCCCCTGCATTACATTTGAATTCATTTAAAGTATTTCACGATAAGGCCAGTAGCACCAAGGCCATGAGTTTGTTGGGTCTCATTATGCTCATGCATCACCCAGAATATTTTAGGCTGGCAATGATAGGGTATTCCCATTGCCTGGACCAGTGGACTCAGGCAGCAGAGAAACCCAAAGAATGCAAAGAGTTTCAGTAATAATCTTAGCATCTTGAAATAATAGTCTGAAGAATAGTCCGAAAACCATGACCATCAGGTTCCCTCCATTCCCATCTTTGTTGGTGAAATGCCACCATTCAGCCAGGAAGCTTTGTTATATTTAGGAAGGAACTGCAGATGCTGGTTTAAGCCAAAGATCAACACAAAATGCTGGTGTAACTCAGCGGGACAGGCAGCATCTCTGGAGAGAAGGAATGGGTGACGTTTCAGGCCGAGACCCTTCTTCAGACCGAAACGTCACCCATTCCTTCTATCCAGAGATGCTGCCAGTCCCGCTGAGTTACTCCAGCATTTTAGATTTAGATTTAGAGATACAGCGCGGAAACAGGCTCTTCGGCCCACCGGGTCCGCGCCGCCCAGCGATCCCCGCACACTAACACTATCCTACACCCTAGGGACAATTTTTACATTTGCCCAGCCAATTAACCTACATACCTGTACGTCTTTGGAGTGTGGAAGGAAACCGAAGATCTCAGAGAAAACCCACGCGGGTCACGGGGAGAACGTACAAACTCCTTACAGACAGCACCCGTAGTCAGGATCGAACCTGAGTCTCCGGCGCTGCATTTGCTGTTTTGCAGCAACTCTACCGCTGCGCCACTGTGTCTATCTTCAACTCTGTGATGTGCACAGGTTCAATCAAGCTCTTCACCCACATGTGATTTGACAAGGTGAACTGCCATCTTCACACCTGAGTGATAATCGGTGGGTTCCGGTTGCTCGCAGATCAGCACGCACAGTGACACAAGGGTCAAGGGAAGGATGGGGTCAGCCCCAGTTGCTAATAAGGTTCTAGGTGCTGATCGCAATGCAGCCAATTTGCTCGACAACCTTGTCAAGCAGACAGGCCCAGCATTTGTGGGCTCGCTGCAGATGGCAGGAGGCTCATCACAGAGTTTGACACTTCAGCAAGTCACTGCATAAGGCTGGAAAGCAGAAAATAACCCTGCCCCCACTGTGTAATGAAAGCAAAATGAAAATAACTGAATGTGTTGTGTAGCGACCATAGAGAATGGTCCAGGTCGTCGAACCCTCGAATTGGCCAGCGAGGTCACGTGGGAATGCGACCATAGGGATTGGTCCAGAGAGCGACATCGCTGATTGGCCAGCGATGTCATGTGCGCGTTTGGCGCCCGATTTAGTCAGTTCGGCGAAGTCTTCAAGGAAGACAGTAAGTTTGTATTGGTTGTCCCTTACCTTGTTGTTTAACTCTGTATTCGAATATTGCGGCTGCAATAAACTCCTCTTACAACCAACAAGTTTCGGACTCGCTATATTGGTGACCCCGACGTGATCTGGACGATCACCGACTGAGCAGGAACCCGACGCCTCGTTGACGATGACCTAGCAGGGCACACCGGAGTCAAGCGCGGCAGGCGTTCATCTACCGTTGTTTTGGACGCACGCACCGCAAGCTTGGTTTATCCACGCCGAGGCTCAATTTCATATAAAGAAGGTGTCGGACGAATCCACGAAGTACTTCTACCTCGTCAGCGCTCTATCGCCGGACACAACCAAGCGCGTGATGCGGTTCATCGTGAATCCACCTGCGGAAAACAAGTACGAGGCCATGAAGAAAGTATTACTGCGAACCTTCGGGTTTAATAAGCATGGCGGTGCGGCAAAACTTCTGCACCTACCGGATCTTGGAGACCAACTGCCTTCAGTCCTCATGGCGAAATGATGATGCTAGCCGGTGAGCATACGGATTGCCCTATGTTCGAACAGACATTCCGCGAGAAACTTCCCGAGGATGTCCGACTGCTGCTCACGGATTGTTCTTTTAAGGACCCCGAAGCATATGCAGCGAAAGCGGACGCGCTCATAGCGGCAAAAAACAAGGCAAGTGGTTCGATCAACAAAGTCTCGACATCAGTGACCACGCCACAGCGACGGCAAGATGGCGCCACGTCTCCTGCCAATTCTCCGAAAGCCCGCCAAAAAGATCCGCACAAGCGCGGCTGGTGCTATTATCACCTACGATGGGGTAACGGATCCCGCAACTGTCGTTTGCCTTGTACCTTCGCGGGAAATGCCTCAGCCGATCGTACATAGGGGCAGTTACGATTGGCCAGAACCGGCGCCTCTATGTCCATGATCGATTCACGGACACAGAATTTTTGGTAGACACGGGAGCCATCGTCAGCATAGTGCCGCCGACCGACCTCGAAACCAGATCGGGTAAGACAGGTCCCACCCTCATCGCGGTTAATGGCAGCCCAATTCGCACTTTCGGTACACGGAAGATGTCCCTTGTGTTAGGCCTCCGCCATTCATCATAGCCGACGTCAAACAAGCGATCCTGGGCGCAGATTTTCTCTGGGCTTTTTCACTGGTTCCTGATGTCCGCGGTAACGACCTCCGACCCTCTGCCGAAGATGAGCACGTCGCTCCGACAATCGCCTCCTCGCCCAGCCCTACTGTCCAGGCCGTCGTCGCGGCCCCCGACTCGTATGCTGCGATTCTGGCAGAGTTTCCAGAGCTGCTCGTCCAACGTTTTGACACACCTTCGGCTAAGCACGGTGTGGTCCATCACATCCGCACCGAAGGCCCTCCCGTTTTCGCTCGGGCCAGGAGACTACCGCCAGACAAACTGGTGGTGGCAAGGGCGGAGTTCAGGAAGATGGAAGAAATGGGAATTGTCCGTCAGTCTGACAGCCCGTGGGCCTCGCCGTTACACATGGTCTCCAAGGCATCTGGGGGGTGGAGACCATGTGGCGATTATTGGCGTCTCAATGCTGTCACTACGGCTGATCGCTACCCCATACCGCACCTACAGGATTTTTCATCTGGGCTGGAAGGAGCGGTGGTGTTTTCCAAAATCGATTTGGTGCGAGGATACCATCAGATTCCGGTGCGACCGGAGGACATACAGAAAACTGCAACTATTACTCCGTTCGGGTTGTTTGAATGGTTGCGTATGCCTTTCGGTTTAAAGAACGCGGCACAGGCTTTCCAGCGACTGATGGACCGCGTGGGCCGGGGTTTACCCTTTTTGTTTATTTATTTAGACGACATCCTGGTCGCCAGCCCCTCAGTGCAGGAACACCAGGCCCATTTGCGGACCGTGTTCCAACGGCTCCAAGACCACGGGCTCATTATCCAACCCTCCAAATGTCAATTCGGCCTTCCTGCTCTTGATTTTCTAGGGCACAGAATTACCCCTGCCGGCGCCTCCCCTTTGCCCGAGAAGGTGGAGGCTATCCGGGCATTTCCCAGGCCCACCACAGTAAAAGGGCTGCAGGAGTTCGTAGGCAAGGTTAATTTCTACCATAGGTTCGTTCCGGCAGCGGCGCGAGTCATGCGCCCGCTTTTCCAATGCCTTGCAGGGAATCCGGTAGAGTTGTTGTGGTCCCCGACCGCAGAGTCGGCTTTTACAGCAGCTAAGGCAGCCTTGGCAGACGCCACCATGTTGGTCCATCCGAGCCCCTCCGCCCCCACGGCCCTGACGGTTGACGCCTCTGACGTGGCGGTGGGCGGGGTTCTGGAGCAGCAGGTCGGTGGCCGTTGGCAGCCTTTAGCGTTTTTCAGCCGGCAACTAAATTCGGCCGAGTTGAAGTATAGCGCATTTGACCGAGAGCTTCTGGCTCTCTATTTAGCTGTTCGTCACTTCAGGTACTTCCTCGAGGGCCGCCCATTTGTGGCATTTACGGACCACAAGCCATTAACATTTGCTTTTTTGAAATTGTCTGACCCATGGTCGGCCCGCCAGCAGCGGCACCTGACTGCTATCTCCGAATTTACCACCGATGTCCGTCATGTCGCGGGTAAGCTTAATGCCGTTGCTGACGCCCTGTCTAGACCTGCTTTTCTCCCTATTTCGGCGGTGGACTGCGAAGTGGATCCCCAGGAGCTCGCGGAGGCACAGCTCCTAGCGGATACCGTTTCGGCTTACCGGTCCACCACTTCGGGATTGAAGTTGGCCCAGGTAGCTTGTGGGTTGGAGGGCACGAAAGTCTGGTGCGATGTTTCTCTTCCCCGTCCCAGGCCGGTAGTACCGCCCTCCCTTCAGCGCCGGGTTTTCGATGCCATTCATGGGCTGGCGCACCCGTCCATCCGCTCCACCTCTGCCTTGGTAGCAGCGAGGTTTGTCTGGCATGGCCTGCGGAAACAGGTAGCGGGGTGGGCACGTTCCTGCGTGCCCTGTCAGACCGCTAAAGTCCAGCGCCACGTCCAGCCGCCCGTACAGGATTTCGAGGTCCCGGCTGTTCGTTTTTTCCACATCCACGTGGATTTGGTCGGGCCTTTGCCTTCCTCCCGGGGCTACACCCACCTCCTCACGGTGGTGGATCGGTTCACCCGGTGGCCAGAGGCTTTCCCATTGTTTGATATTTCATCAGCGTCTTGTGCTAGGACTTTGGCCCTTCATTGGGTAGCTCGTTTCGGGGTCCCGGCAGTTATTACCACTGACAGAGGGCCACAGTTCACTTTGTCCCTCTGGGCCGCGCTGGCAGAACTGTACGGGTCCAAGTTACAACCCACGACTGCATATCACCCCCAGGCAAATGGATTCGTAGAAAGGTTCCACCGCCAACTTAAGGCGTCCCTCAGTGCAAGGCTTGAAGGCCCGGACTGGGTAGACCAACTCCCTTGGGTTCTTTTGGGCATCCGGACTGTTCCTAAGCCAGATCTCGGTGCGTCGTCCGCAGAGCTAGTATATGGCTCGACACTTCGAGTACCCGGAGATCTGTTTCCGGACCCTTCAGACCTGCTGCCTACAGTCCCATCAGTGTTAGCATCTCTCCGGGAACGGGTGGGCTCCCTGGCTCCAGTTCCGACTTCACGTCATGGGTGTCCCATGGTACACGAACCGTCTTCCCTGAAGGACTGTGAGTTTGTTTTTCTGCGTAAAGATGCCCATCGCGCCCCGTTGCAGAGGGTCTATCAAGGGCCGTTCCGGGTTTTACGTAAGGGAACGGCTACGTTCACCTTAGACATGTGCGGCAAGAGTGAGCTCGTCTCGGTGTCCCGGCTCAAACCTGCCCATTTGGACCCGGATCAACCAGTCCTGGTCGGTCAAACCCCTAGGAGAGGCCGACCTCCGTTAGTTCCGCTCAGTACGGGACCCCCCGTTCCGACAGTTCCTCCAGGACCCCCCGTTCCGGCAGTCCCTCCAGGACCCCCCGTTCCGGTAGTTCCTCCAGAACCTCTCGTTCCGGCTGTTCCGCCAAGTCCGGAACCTCCGGCTCCTGTGGTTCAGGCTGTCCCTCTCCGTACTCGTTATGGTCGCGAAATCCGGCTCCCTGCTAGGTTCCGCACCTCGGGTTCTGGGGGGGGGTCATGTAGCGACCATAGAGAATGGTCCAGGTCGTCGAACCCTCGGATTGGCCAGCGAGGTCACGTGGGAACGCGACCATAGGGATTGGTCCAGAGAGCGACATCGCTGATTGGCCAGCGATGTCATGTGCGCGTTTGGCGCCCGATTTAGTCAGTTCGGCGAAGTCTTCAAGGAAGACAGTAAGTTTGTATTGGTTGTCCCTTACCTTGTAGTTTAACTCTGTATTCGAATATTGCGGCTGCAATAAACTCCTCTTACAACCAACAAGTTTCGGACTCGCTATAGTTGCACGATTACCTCAGAAACATTTCCATTCTTTGAGTGTAATCAATGTTTGTGCTGCTACAAATACAGCTGTTCTATTTTTGCCCCTGACTTTACTGTGGACTGCAGGGTACACCTGATACAATGTTCAAGTGTCATATTGGCTGCAACTCCTTATTTGTAAATGGTGTTTTTATAAACTAGTGTTATCATTGATGTAAGTAGCCTGCAGCATAGAACACTAACGAAGTGAAACCTGACCTTTGATGATCATAGATTGAGCTTATTGAAATGCATTTTACTTTCTATAAAAATGAATGTTAATGTTTCTACTCTCGGAAATACTTGATCTGAATAACCTGCAAATATACATTTTGCATCCACTCTCTGCACACTTCGGGCAATTTGCAGAGGACAATTAACCTACAAACGCCAAAAGCTGCAGAGAGACCTGACAGAAGTATATCTTAGATATATTGGATATACTTGGATAGCATAGATAGTGGAGAGTCAGAACCTATTTCCCAGAATGGAATTATCAAATACTAAAGGATATTTTTAAGGTGAGAGGGGCAAAGTTTAAAAGAGGTGGTGTGGGCCGTCTTTTTCACAGAGGGTGCTGAGTGCCTGTAAAGCACCGCTGGAGGTGGTGGTGAAAGCAGATATGACAGTGGTATTTAAGAGACTTTTGAATAAGCACATGGATATGCAGGGAGTGGAGGGATATGGATACGGATCATTCACCCAGAAATTATCATAAGCATGATTTCTCCAGGTTAAACATGCAGGAAGATACGGATTGGCCTCGGCATCATGTTCAGCACAGACATTGCGTGCCAAAGGGCCTGTTTCCGTGCTGCATTGTTCTATGTTCTCTGTCCTTTGTGCAAACCCACAAGTCTTTGGGACGTGAGAGGAAACTGAAGCACCCGGAGAAAACCCACGTGGTCACAAGGAGAGCGTGGAAATTCCACACAGACAGCTCTCAAAGTCAGGATCAAACCCGGGTCTCTGGCGCTGTCAGGCCAAGGTTCTACCAGCTGCACCACCATGCCACCCTTCATTTTTATTTCAAATTGCACAAAGTAAGATTCCAGAAGTTGGCTGGAATTGGCCACTCTTCCAAACTGAATGAACCACCATTGTGAGTGTTGACTAATTGTACATCTTTCTGGGCTCTCAAGGAGATTCTTAAAATTCTTATTTATGCAGGGTCAAACGGTTGTGTTTTTTACAGATTAACCCAGAACAAACTGTTGCTCGACACTAATACAACAAATCAAATTATTATGTGCTGTTTTTTAAATTTGTTCTTTTAGTTATTTAAAATTTAATAATACAAAAGGAAGACAAGAGATTATATTAAAAAAGCCAATGTTGTGATAGACCTACTTCGTGCAAAGTTTCTGCTCTTAAACATACGCATGTGTGAAGTTTTAAAGCAATTATTTCAAATAACTTACTCACATTCTACTATGCTACTGAATTTTTCTAGCTTGTGGCAAATTGTACGTTTATTCATATGCAAATAGCACTGAGTAGAAAGAAAAAAAAGGTTTTTGTATATTTTTTGCTGGATCCTAAGGCAGATTTCTCACCAATTCTGTCAAAATAGAAACTCTCGATTATCATATCTGCATTGATCCCTTGTTAGGCATGCATTTCATTTGATCCTATTATTTTCAACCAAATCTACTCCAATCTGGGTAAATCCTCCAATAAAAAAAGTTGTGTTGCAGGAGAATTTGAGTAGAGGAGTGAAGATTTTTTGTTTGTGTCGGTTCAATGACAGTCATTTTCTGGTGCTTTAAGCTACAAGTTATGTTGGATGGAATTGAAAGACACATTGCATGGCAATTAACTCATTAGATGATCAGTTGACCCTCGGGAGATTGTCAACGCTCTAATGTAGAACACACAGACAGATTGCCTGGTCTAATTTACCGAGCTGCATGAATTCACCCAGAAATGATCACGAGCATGATTTTCTCCGGGTTACATAAATTTTGGATTGCATTCTGCTTAAAAAGAATTGTGATGTTCTTCGATGCTTAGTTCAAAGTTTCCACACCTACGTTGGAGGAAATTTGCATTTAAATGAACTAACCTCCAGAAATGCTTTTGTACCAACAAATATAATCACAAACTGGAATTTGTTCAGCGTGTAATGAAAGTGAAATGTCCCAGGGCACTGCATAGGAAAGTTAGCAGACAATTTTATTTCTGGTAACTGTTGTAACTTTTTTGGCTCCAACAATTGTTTGTAACTTTACAAACAACACCATAATACTGGTCAAACAAAATATCTAAGCCTCCCTTGTGCAATGCACTGCGTAAGTGGACTGGGTGGAAGGAAGTGTCTAACCAGTGATGGAATGGGCTGTGTCCACCATACTCTGCAGGTTCAATAGACAATAGACAATAGGTGCAGGAGGAGACCATTCGGCCCTTCGAGCCAGCACCGCCATTCAATGTGATCATGGCTGATCATTCTCAATCGGTACCCCGTTCCTGCCTTCTCCCCATACCCCCTGACTCCACTATCCTTAAGAGCCCTATCAAGCTCTCTCTTGAATGCATTCAGAGAATTGGCCTCCACTGCCTTCCGAGGCAGAGAGTTCCACAGATTTACAATCTCTGAGTGAAAAAGTTTTTCCTCATCTCCGTTCTAAATGGCCCACCCCTTATTCTTAAACTATGGCCCCTGGTTCTGGACTCCCCCAACATTGGGAACATGTTTCCTGCCTCTAACGTGTCCAACCCCTTAATAATCTTATATGTTTCGATAAGATCCCCTCTCATCCTTCTAAATTCCAGTGTGTACAAGCCTAGTCGCTCCAGTCTTTCAGCATATGACAGTCCCGCCATTCCGGGAATTAACCTAGTAAACCTACGCTGCACGCCCTCAATAGCAAGAATATCCTTCCTCAAATTTGGTGGGGGGGGGGGGGGAGACGACAGATGGAGGACTTACCAGTATTACCAGGCTGAGATATATCCTGTTAGAATGCCTTCTATCATGCATTGGTAGTGAGTTCCAGAGAACCCTTGTAGATATGAGGAATCTTTTCAGATGCCCAACTAGTAAATTTTGCTGACAAACTATCTTTATCACTGTATCAGTGTGAAGGGACCCGGTTGCTAGTGACACGGATGCCTTGAAACTCAAAGCTGTTGACCATCTCCACAGCAGCTCCACAGAGTTATGTCCATCCCCTCACTTCCTGAGGTCAACAACCAACTCTTTTGTCTTGTTTCTGTTAAGGATCAGGTTGGTGACACTCAGCTCCCAATCTCTTTCTCATCATTGTGGATCTGGTGGACAACAGTGGAACTATCAGCACATCTAAAGATTGAGAAGGCATTGTGCTTGGGCCTTGCAATCATGGGTTGTACAGGGAGTAGAGCAAGCAACGTATATCCAGGGCATTGCAAAGACCATCTGTTTCCACCATGGGAGAAATGTTGTTCCTGCATTAGCCCATCTGCTACCAAATATTCGTTGGCTTGTTATCCTCCAAAATCTTGACTATTCCCCCAAAATCATGACTGGTCTTCGCTGTCCTATTTTTTGCAAAATCAAGGCTATACAATGTCGATGTCTTAAGTCAACCTAAATTCTACTGCCCATTAATCCCTTACCCACTGATTCACAATGTCCCCGTTTAATCAATGCCACAATGTTCATGCTTATTTTCTAAATTCTCCATAAACTCTCCCCTTTCCATTGCTTGGGTTATTCCTTCCAGCCTGATAAAACTCCATGGTATCCACTCCATTCTTCGCTCAAACTTGGATTATTTTCTCGAGGAAACTGGAGATTGATGAGAGACCTGATGGAAGTGTTTCAAATTATGAGAGGCGTAGAAAGCAAGAGTAGACAGTCAGAACCTTTTTCAAAGGAATAAAATGTCAAGGACGAGTGGGCATAACTTCAATACGGGATGGGCATTGTTTAAAAGGGATATCTAGATATCTGTCCTCTGCACTAGAGGACAGAGGATCTAGGGGGATAGAGGAACTGAAAACAAATTGCATTAGGCGAGAAATAGTATTGGGTAGACTGATGGGACTGAAGGTTGATAAATCCCCAGGGCCTGATGGTCTGCATCCCTGGATACTCAGGGAGGTGGCTCTAGAATTAGTGGACGCATTGGTGATCATTTTCCAATGTTCAATAGATTCAGTATCAGTTCCTAATGTTATCCCACTTTTCAAGAAAGGAGCGAGAGAGAAAACAGGGAATTACAGACCAGTTAGCCTGACATCGGTGGTGGGGAAGATGCTACAGTCAATTATTAAAGAGGTAATAACGGTGCATTTGGATAGCAGTAAAAGGATAAGTCCAAGCCAGCATGGATTTATGAAAGGGAAATCATGCTTGACTAATCTTCTGGAATTTTTTGAGGATGTGACAAGTAAAATGGATGAAGGGGAGCCAGTGGATGTAGTGTATCTAGACATTCAGAAAGCCTTTGATAAGGTTCCACACGGGAGATTGGTAGGGAAAATTAGAGCATATGGTATTGGGGGTAGGGTGTTGACATGGATGGAGAATTGTTTGGCAGACATGAAGCAAAGAGTTGGAGTAAACGGGTCCTTTTCAGAATGGCAGGCAGTGGCGAGTGGAATGCCGAAAGGCTTGGTGTTGGGGCCGCAACTATTTACCATATATATTCATGATTTGGATGAAGGAATTAGAAGTAACACTAGCAAATTTGCAGATGACACAAAGCTGGGTGGAAGTGTGAACTGCGAAGAGGATGTTAGGAGGTTGCAGGGTGACCTGGATAGGTTGCGTGAGTGGGCAGATGCATGGCAGATGCAGCATAATGTAGATAAATGTGAGGTTATCCACTTTGGCGGCAAAAACAAAGAGGCAGATTATTATCTAAATGGTGTTCGGTTAGGTAAGGGGGAAGTGCAGCGAGACCTGGGTGTCCTTGTACACCAGTCACTGAAATTTGGCGTGCAGATATGGCAGGCAGTGAAGAAAGCTAAAGGCATGTTGGCCTTCATAACAAGAGGATTTCTGTATAGGAGTAAAGAGGTTCTTCTGCAGTATGGCGGGACTGTCATATGAGGAAAGATTGAAAAGACTAGGCTTGTATTCACTGGAGTTTAGAAGGATGAGAGGGGATCTTATAGAGACATATACAATTATAAAAGGACTGGACAAGATAGATGCAGGAAAAATGTTCCCAATGTTGGGGGAGTCCAGAACCAGGGGCCACAGTCTTAGAATAAAAGGGAGGCCATTTAAAACTGAGGTGGGAAGGAACTTTTTCACCCAGAGGGTTGTGAATTTGTGGAATTCTCTGCCACAGAGGGCAGTGGAGGCCAAATCACTGGATGGATTTAAGAGAGAGTTAGATAGAGCTCTGGGGGCTAGTGGAATCAAAGAATATGGGGAGAGGTTGGGCACAGGTTACTGATTGTGGATGATCAGCCATGATCACAATGAATGGCGGTGCAGGCTCGAAGGGCCGAATGGCCTCCTCCTGCACCTATTTTCTATGTTTCTATTGTTTCTATATCCTGGGCAAGTTTTTACACAGAGAGTTGTGGGTACCTGGAACAGACTGCCAGGAATGGTGGTGGAGGAAGATACAATAGTGGTATTTAAGCGTTAGTAGATAGACAGGTGGATTTACAGGAGATGGAAGAATGTAGATTGCATGCAGTCAGATTAGTTTCACTTGGCAACTTGTGTGGTAGACGCATTGTGGGCTGAAGGGCCTGTTCCTGTGCTCTATGTTCTCTGTTCTGCAGCTTCTTGACTATTCCCGGGGTTCACTACTTCACCACTGGCAGCCTTTCCTTCAGTGTCAAAGCCCTAAGCTCTGGAACCACCTTCCCAAATCTTTCTTTTCTGATCGTTTGTCTGGCCATTTGGCTGCTTCAACTTTTCAGGAATACCAGAATGTGCAAATAAATGCTGAATTTACCACATGCTAAGTAAATTATTTTCTGAGCTCCTAGTCGTCACTTGCAACAATGTACAAAGTTCATGGACTTCAGTGTCAGCACGATAAGGATTCTGCATTCAGTTACATGCTGAGTTATTTGTGTTAAGTGGATATGTTTCTGAGTGTCCAATCACATCAGATCCTGGGAGAGGAACAGAGTTCAGTTTAGAGATACAGCGCGGAAACAGGCCCTTCGGCCCACCGAGTCCACATTGTCCAGTGATCCCTACAAATTAACTATCCAACACTCACTAGAGACAATTTACATTTATACCAAGCCAAACAACGTACAAACGCCATACAGACAGCACCCGTAGTCGGGATCGAACCCGGGTCTCTGGTGCCGTAAGCGCTGTAAGGCAGCAACTCTACCGCTGCGCCACCGAGGACCTGACTATTTGGCAAAAGAGAAAGGCAATTGTTTTAATTCAGATTTATCAACAAAAAAAAATTGTTGGATCTAAGGAGGATGGATAGTGGGGATTCGATGTTTCAGCAATTCTTTCATTCATAATAATGACAGACTTTGGGGCTGCAAGCTGCAATTTCTAAGTTTGTAGATGGCAATACTATGAACTACAAGGGGCGGCACAGTGGCGCAGCGGTAGCTTTGGTGCCTCACAGTGCCAGGGACCCGGGTTCGATCCTGACAATGGGTACCGTCTGTGGAGAGTTTCATCGTTCTCGCTGTGGCAGCACGTGTCGAGACCAGTCGGGATCAGTCTGAAGAAGGACCTCGATCCGAAACGTCACCCATTCCTTCTCTCCAAAGATGCTGCCAGTCCCGCTGAGTGTACTCCAGCACTCTGTGTCTATCTAAGTAAAGCATAGTTGCAAATGGGTCAGTGGTGGGATGAGATAAGTGATTGAAAGACTTTGATTGGTAATTGGGGAGGGCTCTGTAATTACTTTCCAATCTGGCTTGCTTCTCTACTGCATTGCAAACCTAACATTTATCAAAAGCCTTCTCTGCCTGTGCCACTTTTGTCCAGGATGCTTGTTTCCTTTCTCCCAATGGGAGGATGTCTCGTCTGCATCTTCTCTCTGAAGACCCTCTTTTGCACTTTTACATTTTGCCTTCCAGTTAGTGCTCCAAAATCCATCTGAAGTGATAATGAGGTTTTTTCTTCTGCTTATGTAAAAAATGAGCAATTAAATATTGATAAACAACACATTCTGCTTTCAAGGTAGGCCTGGAGTTTTTCAATTTAGAATAAATCAACAGCAATATATGCTGTCACACATGGCTTGTTTAACTAATAAGAAGACAGATTTCAATCCCTTAAAGTCTTGGGAAAGTGGCTATGGTTAAGATTAAATTTGTCACTGACTTATTGAGATACAGAATCCCCCTCGTTCTCACCTTTCACCCCACCAGCCAGCGGATCCAACAAATCATCCGCCAACATTTCCGTCACCTACAACGGGACCCCACCACTGGCCATATCTTCCCATCCCCTCCCCTCTCTGCGTTCCGCAGAGACCGTTCCCTCCGTAACTCCCTGGTCCACTCGTGCCTTCCTACCCAAACCACCCCATCCCCAGGCACTTTCCCCAGCAACCGCACGAGATGCAACACCTGCCCCTTTACCTCCCCCCTCAACTCCATCCAAGGACCCAAACAGTCTTTCCAGGTGAGACAGAGGTTCACCTGCACCTCCTCCAACCTCATCTATTGCATCCGCTGCTCCAGATGTCAACTTATTTACATCGGCGAAACCAAGCGCAGGCTCGGCGATCGCTTCGCTCAACACCTGCGCTCGGTCCGCGTTGGCCAAACTGGTCTCCCGGTGGCCGAGCACTTCAACTCCCCCTCCCATTCCCAGTCTGACCTTTCTGTCATGGGCCCCCTCCAGTGCCATAGTGAGGCCCACCGGAAATTGGAGGAACAGCACCTCATATTTCGCCTGGGCAGTTTGCAGCCCAGTGGTATGAACATCGACTTCTCCAACTTTAGATAGTTCCTCTGTTCCTCTCTTCCCCTCCTCCTTCCCAGATCTCCCTCTATCTTCCTGTCTCCACCTATATCCTTCCTTTGTCCCGCCCCCCTGACATCAGTCTGAAGAAGGGTCTCGACCCGAAACGTCACCCATTCCTTCTCTCCTCAGATGCTGCCTGACCTGCTGAGTTACTCCAGCATTTTGTGAATAAATGCCTTCGATTTGTACCAGCACCTGCAGTTATTTTCTTATACTACCTATTGGGATAATTAGTGTTTTGTGGATATTGTTCAAAGTTGCTTGATGTCCATTCCTTTTCTCTTTACCCAAAACAGTCAATGACAATGCTATTTAAAAAATAATAACCTTGTTTTGTTCAGAGTAGATATATTTTCTAATAACTTGAAAAGCTGAACACATATATTAAAAAAATATTAAGCCATCATCTTCTCCATTTTAATCACAGTTATTAATTGTATAGTACAGGGGATTTTGGGAAGCAGATTGAAATAACCTTCGACAAGCTGCTGAAATTTGCCTTCAACACAGAGGGTATCCTCAGGAAATGCCAGCAGCGGCAGTATCTCCTGAGGAAGCTCAACTCCTTTTGGGGTCAGCAGGGACATCCTCATAACGTTTTAGTTACTCCTTCATTGAGAGGGTCATCACCTTCTCCTTCACCTGCTGGTTCCACTCCATCAGCCTTCAGGACAGAAACCGCCTGCAGAGCACAGCCAAAGTCTGTTCCAAAATTATTGGACTCCCTGTCAGAGCCCTCTCTCTCCACTCTATGCGACCAGCAGATGCTAAGGTCAGCTGGCAGGATGGTACTGGACCCCTCACGCGTCCTGTTCTCTGCGTTTGAGTGGTTCCCCTCAGGACGCCGGCTTCACTGCCCAGTCAGTGGGACACAGAGGAGAAGGGCAAACTTTGTCCCCAAGGCTGTTCAGCTCCTCAACTCCCAACCACCCCTGTCCCACTGCTCACCCTGCTAATCCCTCTCCCCCCCCACTACAATAGTTTTTTCACTCCTCTACGTGCCTTTGTAAATTGCCCCACGGGGACAAATAAAGTGCTTTTGAACTTGAACTTGAACTTGAATAACTCTTGTTCAATTTCCAGGACGGATATAATGATGTTTATAGTGTAGAGGAAAATGAATGAGAATTGGAGCATAAATTGTGCTTTGAGTATTTTCCACTGGAGAGAGTTGTCCACGTTGCAAAAGTAAATCGAGCAGAGGAAGGACTCGGGCTGGTTTTGGGTGCAAGATCAACTGTTGGGGAACACTTAAAACCTATTCATCTTACACAGAATATTAAATTTTATAATATTAGTTTAAATATTAAAGTCAAGTAGGAAGTACATTTTGCAGGAAGCAAATGCAAATGCAAAAAAAAAAAGCATAGATGTGACCTGCATGGAATAAGTCTGCAAAGACCTATAAGTCTTTAATAAGTCTCACGGCCCTTGACAACAGCACATTGCACTGGCTGCAGTGCCTGCAGGGCGTTACATAATTTCTGCTGCCCCCAAACACAAGAAGAAGAAGTCTGCAAATGTCTAAGAATAACAAAGACATTTCAAAGGCAAAATAATCCCTTCTGCAAACAGAGAGAACAGGGGAATTTTTAAAAAATGGAATATTGGGATTCATAACTAAAACAGCAAAGCATAATTCTGCAGTTTAGTTCCGTTTAGAGGTACCATGTGGAAACAGGCCTTTCAGCCCACTGAGACTGTGCCAACGAATGACCACCTGTACACCAGTTCTATCCTACACACAGAAGCCAATTAAACTACAAACATGCACAACTTTGGAATGTAGTTAGGATCAAACCCGGGTCTCTGGAGCTAAAGGGCACCAACTACAGCCGTGCCATTGTGCTGCCTCGATATACTGATATTGGCAATAAATATTGCTATTTACAACTAATGTATTGCAAACCATCTATTCACAAACAAGTTATAATGGGTGCAGAGAAAGAATGTTACAGATTTTAGATTTTTAGATTTAGATTTAGAGATACAGCGCGGAAACAGGCCCTTCGGCCCACCGAGTCCGCGCTGCCCAGCGATCCCCGCACATTAACACTGTCCTACACACACTAGGGACAATTTTTACATTTTATTCAGCCAATTAACCTACATACCTGTACGTCTTTGGAGTGTGGGAGGAAACCGAAGATCTCGGAGAAAACCCACGCAGGTCACGGGAGGAACGTACAAACTCCGTACAGACGGCGCCCGTAGTCAGGATCGAACCTGAGTCTCCGGCGCTGCATTCGCTGCAAGGCAGCAACTCTACCGCTGTAAAAATCACTGGTAGGATCCACACCCACTGTCCACCTGGGGCGTGGCAGGGAACTGCCTTCTTCAACTGTTCCAATGGTTTAAATTAGTGATAGAAGCAGAATTAGTCCATTCAGCCCATCAAGTCTACTCCCCCTCATTCAATCACAGCTGATCTGTCTCTTCCTCCTAACTCCATTCTCCAGCCTTCTCCCAAAAACCCCTGACGCCTGTACTAATCAAGAATCTACCTGTCTCTGTCTTAAAAATAGCCATCGACTTGGCCTTCTCAGCCTTCTGCGACAAAGAATTCCACAGAGTCGCCACCCTCTGCCGAAAGAAATTCCTCCTCGTCTCCTTCCTAAAGGAAAGTCCTTTAATTCTGAGGCTTTGATCTCTAGTCCCAGACTCTTCCACTAATGGAAACAATAGACAATAGACAATAGACAATAGGTGCAGGAGTAGGCCATTCGGCCCTTTGAGCCAGCACCGCCATTCAATGTGATCATGGCTGATCATTCTCAATCAGTACCCCATCCCTGCCCTCTCCCCATACCCCCTGACTCCACTATCCTTAAGAGCTCTATCTAGCTCTCCCCCGAAGGGCCAAATGGCCTCCTCCTGCACCTATTGTCTATTGTCTATTGAATGCATTCAGAGAATTGGCCTCCACTGCCTTCTGAGGCAGTGAATTCCACAGCTTCACAACTCTCTGACTGAAAAAGTGTTTCCTCATCTCCGTTCCAAATGGCCTACCCCTTATTCTTAAACTGTGGCCCCTGGTTCTGGACTTCCCCCAACATTGGGAACATGTTCCCTGCCTTTAACGTGTCCAACCCCTTAAACATCCTCTCCACATCCACTCTATCCAAGCCTTTCACTCTTCGGCAAAGGTACCTCTGCAGCGTTGTTAGTTGGGGAGATCCAAGATTTTGATGCAGTTATGGTGAAGGTACAATGAAATCTGTCTGAGTCAGAGTCGGAGATATCTTGAGGATCGATGTTCTTACAGCACTTGTCCCCCTCACGTTCATGGTTGCAGTTTTGTGTGGTTACTTTGTTAAACCCGTTGAATTTCTGCAATGTCTCTTATGGTTAGTATATTACCCAAACACAGTGCAATTACAGGGAGGTAACGTATAATGAAAGTGTCAAATGATAGCCTAATTTCTCTTCAATTCTGCTTCGATCTTTGGGCAATTTTGGGCATGTTTCTTTCCTAAGTTCTGCATGTCAAAATAAAGGGTAAACAATTATCATATCATCATCATATCATATATATACAGCCGGAAACGGGCCTTTTCGGCCCTCCAAGTCCGTGCCGCCCAGCGATCCCCATACATTAACACTATCCTACACCCACTAGGGACAATTTTTTAAAAACATTTACCCAGCCAATTAACCTACATACCTGTACGTCTTTGGAGTGTGGGAGGAAACCGAAGATCTCGGAGAAAACCCACGCAGGTCACGGGGAGAACGTACAGGTTGTTACAACTGGGAGAATTATAGAGTACAGCAAAAAAAAAAAAGTGTTTAGTCAAATCTAGTTTGGAGCAAATGGTAGTTCAATAGACATAAAAACCTCTTAAAATGGACTGTGGTAGTTTTGTAAATGAAAATAAGGAAAGAGCAGAAATATGAACGACTTCTAATGTCAGGATATAATTTAGAGAGCTCCCTGGATATCTCAGAGAAACTAATATCAAATCAGGCAACACGATTCACACAAAATAATATAAGCAAAGTAATATCAATTTAAAAAATAAGATCACTAAATCATGTGAAATGCCCAGGGGATGTGTTTCTACGAGTTTTGAAGATTGTGAGTAAGAAAATTGAAGGTTCCCCAACTATAATCTTTCAAAGTTTTGATTGATTGATTCTAAATTTGGAAAACTAGATGTCATTCTGTTCTTTAGAAATGTTCTCACTTGTGCTGCCTTGCCACTTGATAATGTCGGATCAATGTGTCGGAAAAAACCCCCTGCAGATGCTGGTTTAAATCGAAGGTAGACACACTTCACTCGACTCGAAACGTCTCCTATTCCTTCTCCCCAGAGATGCTGCCTGTCCCGCTGAGTTACTCCAGCTTTTTGTATATATCTTCGGTTTAAACCAGTATCTGCAGTTCCTTCTTACACAGACTTTACTGTAGTTTGGACTTTAGCGTGGAAACAGGCCCTTCGGCCCACCGAGTCCACGCCGACCAATGCATTATCCGATATACTCGGAATAATTTACAATTTACAGAAGCCAATTAATCTGCAAAGCTGCACGTCTTTGGGGAATGTGGGAGGAAACTGAAGCACCTGGAGAAAAACCATCTCGTCACGGGGAGAACATACTAAGTCCATACAGACAGTACCCGTAATCAGGATGGAACCCGGGTCTCTGGCTCTGTAAGGCAGCAACTCTACCGCTGCGCCACCGTGCTGCCTGATGTGCTAAAAACATAGAAACATAGAAACATAGAAAATAGGTGCAGGAGTAGGCCATTCGGCCCTCTGTGTGAAAAAAAACTTTCTCATCTCGGTCCTAAAAGACATCCCTCTTATCCTTAAACTGTGACCCCTTGTTCTGGACTTCCCCAACATCGGGAACAATCTTCCTGCATCTAGCCTGTCCAACCCCTTAAGAATTTTGTAAGTTTCTATAAGATCCCCCAATTCAACCTGTAAGACTATGGATCATCCCATTGAATCTGTACGTCACCCCATCCAAGGCCTATATATCTTTCCCGAGGTGTGATACTGTGTGAATAGCAGCAATATGCAGAGCTGAGGCAACTGAGCCAGGTTAAGATCCAAGAGCTAATTTTCAATGTATAAACGCATTCAAGAGAGAGCTAGATAGAGCTCTTAAGGATAGCGGAGTCAGGGGGTATGGGGAGAAGGCAGGAACAGGGTGCTGATTGAGAATGATCAGCCATGATCACATTGAATGGCGGTGCTGGCTCGAAGGGCTGAATGGCCTCCTCCTGCACCTATTGTCTATTGTCTATTGTCTAAAACCAGTGCACTGCATTAACTGGCTATAACATGACGCAAATATCCTAAATGTGTCCGTTGCCAGCTATTCTAGCCAACTAATCTTCACAGGGAATATAGAAACAAAATGCTGAAGTGACTCTGTACAGCTTAACCTGGTCTTTTTTTTCTAAAACATGAAGACTAGTATGGAAACAAAACTTGTCAAGTGTTCACTGTCAAACCACAAATTGATATCATTAAATATACCAATATTATTTATTGTGCAAACTTCTAGAAAGGTTACATACCAATATTTACTTCTAATTTCCTGTGACTTTACTGACCAATTGATGACCAATTGTAGGTAGACACAAAAAGCTGGAGTAACTCAGCGGGTCAGGCAGCATCTCAGGAGAGAAGAACTGAAGAAGGGTCTCGACCCGAAAAACGTCACCCGTTCCTTCTCTCCTGAGATGCTGCCTGACCCGCTGAGTTGCTCCAGCATTTGGTGTCTACGTTCGATTTGACGTCACCCATTCCTTCTCTCCTGAGATGCTGCCTGACCTGCTGAGTTACTCCAGCATTTTGTGAATAAATACCTTCGATTTGTACCAGCATCTGCAGTTATTTTCTTATAAGTGCAGGAGTAGGTCATTCAGCCCTTTGAGCCAGCACCGCCATTTAATGTGATCAAGGCTAATCATTCTCAATCAGTAAATCAGTACCCCGTTCCTGCCTTCTCCCCATACCCCCTGACCCCGCTATCCTTAAGAGCTCTATCCAGCTCTCTCTTGAATGCATTCAGAGAATTGGCCTCCACTGCCTTCTGAGGCAGAGAATTCCACAGATTCACAACTCTCTGACTGAAAAAGTTGGAGCTTTCAAGACACTCTGAATACTTAAGCACCTTTGTTGGGATACAATAGTTCAAATGGATGGCCTAAAAGCTTCTATAAGTCTGCTCTGGAAGCTTCCCCCCCATCCCTATCACAATGAGCGAAATAAGTTAAACTGAAGATTAGACACAAGGAACGGTGGCGGAGCGGTAGAGTTGCTGCCTTACAACGAATGCAGCGCCGGAGACCCCGGTTCCATTCCCGGCTACCGGCGCTGTCTGTACGGAGTTTGTACGTTCTCCCCGTGACCTGCGTGGGTTTTCTCCGAGATCTTCGGTTTCCTCCCACACTCCAAAGACGTACAGGTATATAGGTTAATTGGCTTGGTAAATGTAAAAAAAAATTGTTCCTAGTGGGTGTAGGGCAGTGTTAAAGTACGGGGATCGCTGGGCGGCGCGGACCCGGTGGGCCGAAGGGCTTGTTTCCGCGCTGTAAACTAAACTAAATTGCTGATGCTGGGTTCTTTTTAAAAAATACACTGGGTGCAAGAGTAACTCAGTGGGTCAGGCAGCATCTGCGGAGAACAAGGATAGGCAATGGTTCGGTTCGGCACCCTTCGCCAGGTAAGCCTACGGTGTAATGATGGGGAGATGGCTGGTAGACAGGTGGAGGCGGGACGAAGCCTGGCAAGTGATGGGTGAGGGAGGGGGGTTCAATCGTCGGATGCTCGAATAAAGGCCAGGGATGAAAAGCCAAAAAGGACCTGTGAAGGAGATAAAGATAAAAGATGCATGACATGTGAAGCCTGACTAATGAATACAAGTGGAAGGCGATGGGGGGGGGGGGGGGGGGGGGGGGGGGGTGGGGAGGGGAAAGGGAGAAATGGGTAGGCATTTAGGTGGATCGTAGGGGAGGTGGGGGGGGGGGTTGATAGGATGGGGGAGCACAAAGGAACGAGGGTGTTATTAGGTCAGTCACCTAAAACTGGTGAATTCATTGCTCATACCGTGGGATGTTAAGCCACCCAAGTGGAATATGAGGTGCTGTTTCTTCAGTTTGCATGTGGGGGATTCCCAGGCCAGGACAGTGATTCTGGGAATGAGAAGGTGTGTTAAAATGCTTAGCAAATAAGAAATGCAGCAAACCTTGATGGTCGAGCACGTGTTTGGTGAGATGGTCGCCGAGTCCACACTTAGTCTCGCCGATGTAAAGAAGACCACATCCCGGATAGATGAAAGGGAGGGGCTATAGGCGTTACATCTCCTGACATGGGGCTTTCCATTCTGGGACATCCAAGATAACTTCTTTATTTAGTAAATGTCGTTTCCCCCCCCCCCCACCCCACCCCCTAACCCCCACCCCCATCCCCACTGTCATAAATGGATGGCTCACCCACATTGTGCCCGTAGTTCTACTCTTGCATTGACTTCCCCCCTAACAGAACAAGGGCTGGTCCTTGCCTTTTTGATGCCATTAGCCTACACATCCCACACGTTATTCTCCAGCATTTCTGCCAACTTCAATGTAATTCCACCACCAGTCACATCTTCCCATCCTCACCCCTCTCTGCTTTCTGCAAGAGACCTCTTCCTCTGCAACTTCTTGGTTCACTCACACCTTCCCACCCAAGTCAAGCCAAGTCAAGCCAAGTCAAGCCAAGTCAAGCCAAGTCAAGCCAAGCCAAGCCAAGTCAAGTCAAGTCAAGTCAAGTCAAGCCAAGTCAAGCCACTTTCCAGGCCGTGCCAGACGGTGAAAGGTCCGCAGCGGGCCGACCCAAGCCCCACAATCTGGGGCGGGCGAAGACGCTGCCGCTGCACGTCGGGGCAGTCATGGCTCCCGACATTGAAGCCCCCGCCGGGCGGAGAAAATCCTGAGGCCTATTTCAGGCCACGCCAGACGGGTGAAAGGTCCGCGGCAGGCCGACCCAAGCCCCGCGATCCGGGGTGGGTGAAGAAGCTGCCGTTGCCGGAGCTCCCGATGTCGGCCCCCACCCAGGGGGGCTGCGAGCTTCCGATTTCCACGCGGCCGAAGCCCCCGGAGCCTCCGAAGGCGAGTCCCTCCCCAGCTATTTTCTCTCGCAACTGCGGGGAATGCAATAACGTTTAGACTTTAGACTTCAGAGATACAGTGCGGAACCAGGCCCTTCGGCCCACCACTGAGTCTGCACCGATCGGTGACCACCCCATACACGAACACACTCGGGGCACTCCAGGGACAATTTACAATTTACAATTTACCCAGAAAAAACCCGCTCGGCCTCAAGGGAAACGTACAGACTCCATATAGACAGCACCTGTGTTCAGGGTCTCACCTGAGTCTCTGGCGCTGTAAGGCATCAGCTCTACCGCTACGCATTGTGCCACCCTCAATACCTGCCCCTAGACCTCCTCCCTCACATCCATCCAGGGACCCCAGCAGTCCTTTCAAATGAAACAGAGATTCACATGCACCTCCTCTAACCTCATCTACTGCATTTACTGCTCCCAATCTGCCCTCCTTTACATTGGCCAGGTATAGATTTGGCAACCATTTCGCTGAAAACTTTTAATTCTTCTTCACATCCCCTTTCTGTCCCAGGCTTCCTCCATTGCCAGAGTGAGTCACATGCAAACTGGCGAAACAGCACCTCATATTCCACTTGGGTAGCTTACAATCCTGCAAACATTAACATTGGATTCTCCTATTTCAGGTAACAAAGTCAGGCTGAAGATGGGCCCTTACCCCAAATATTGCCTATCCACATCCTCCAGAGATGCTGTTCGTATTCTTTGTGCATCCTTGGTGAAGGAAATAAATATTTACAAAATGCTGGTGTAACTCAGCAGGTCAGGCAGCATCTCAGGAGAGAAGGAATGGGCGACGTTTCGGGTCGAGACCCTTCGTCAGACTGAAGAAGGGTCTCGACCCGAAACGTCGCCCATTCCTTCTCTCCTGAGATGCTGCCTGACCCGCTGAGTTACTCCAGCATTTTGTGAAATAAATACCTTCGATTTGTACCAGCATCTGCAGTTATTTTCTTATATAAAATAAATATTTATGTCGGTAGATAGGATACTGGCCAACTAGATCTGAGCATTGGATAGTGCCAAGCTCTTTTGAGTATTTCTTAACATCTCCGCTGTACCTTGCAGTTATAGAAATGAATTTGGAGCCAGTAATGAATTATTCATCATCTGTCACACAGACTCTGACTTGCTCTTGTAGCCATAATATAGCTGTGGTCTCTGTACTTAAGTTTCATAAATATTGATCACACTCCAAAACAGTGCGATGTGGTAAATATGTGTATGCACATCCCTAACCTTGCATCTTTCAAAAATTATAATCCTTGCCTGTTTGCCCAATAACATCAGCTACTCTGATCAGTTGTGCAGTTGTTTCTCTAAAGGCCACACTCCAACTAATAACATTTATTTTCCAATGGACTAATGCCAATGGCTACTCCCGGGGTGCCCTGCTGTAAGTAGCCCTGTTTCATTAACATTGGAACACCAGGCTGGTGTTTACTCCAAGCATAACTACCAATTACATCACTTTGGGACAGGCCAGGAAATGTCAAGACCACAGCAGGGAGGCAGATGCCTGGTGCAGCAGATCTCAGTGTTTCCGTTGCTTTTATCTGATTGCACAATATTGTCTCCAGCAGAACAAGTTGGAAACCCTTCATACTAGGTTAATTCCCGGAATGGCGGGACTGTCGTGTGTTGAAAGACTGGAGCGACTAGGCTTGTATACACTGGAATTTATAATAATAATAATAATAATGTATTACATTTACATAGCGCTTTTCATACACTCAAAGACGCTTTGCAGGGATTTAAAGAACAGGAAAGTGAATAAATAGATAAATAAGTAAACAAACAGAGAAAGGAGACAGAAGGTGAGGTGACCTTCAGTGGTTGAAGGCAGTACTGAACAGGTGAGAAGGATGAGAGGAGATCTTATCGAAACACATTTAAGGAGAGGAATTTAAGCATCCTGTTGGAGTACCCACCAAGGGAATTGTTAAGGGGCTAATCTCCACTTCAACTACCAGCTAGGACTCACTTAGAAAATGCAATGGTATTTTGGTGGATGATACTTAATTTAATTGCTGCTCCCAACAGCTGCCTTTAAATGGAGGCAAGCGTATTGAGCACAGGACTACTAAGGTCTTTCCACCAGGATTTTCAGTGCCAAATCTCAAAAACCTCTCTCATGAGAGAGGATCTTATCGAAACGTATAAGATTATTAAGGGGTTGGGCACGCTAGAGCTCGATCTAGCTCTCTCTTGAAAGCATCCAGAGAATTGGCCTCCACTGCCTTCTGAGGCAGATAATTCCACAGATTCACAACTCTCTGACTGAAAAAGTTTTTCCTCATCTCCGTTCTAAATGGCCTACCCCTTATTCTTAAACTGTGGCCCCTGGTTCTGGTCTCCCCCAACATTGGGAACATGTTTCCTGCCTCTAACTTGTCCAATCCCTTCATAATCTTATATTTTCAATAAGATCCCCTCTCATCCTTCTAATTTCCAGCGTATACAAACCTAGTCACTCCAGTCTTTCAACATACGACAGTTCCGCCATTCCGGGAATTAACCTAGTGAACCTACGCTGCACGTCTTCAATAGCAATAATACCCTTCCTCAAATTTGGAGACCAAAACTGCACACAGTACTCCAGGTGCGGTCTCACTAGGGCCCTGTGCAACTGCAGAAGGACCTCTTTGCTCCTATACTCGACTCCACTTGTCATAAAGGCCAACATGTAATTAGCTTTCTTCACTGCCTGCTGTTCCTGAATGATTATATGACATCCTCAGATTTGTTGCTTTTTTTGCAAATCCAACATTTTTGAAGTGCACAAAGTCAGAGAGGAGGAGATAATTGCTGCAACCTCCCACAGCTATGCTTATTTACTGAGACACCTCACCTTCTGGTGAGGAGTCAGAGACAGAAAAACAACACGCAGAAGGCTGTGATATTGTGGATGCGACATTACTGAAGGCCCGCCTAATTGCAGGATGCTTTCCAATAAATTGCCAGTCTGTGGCGGACAAGGAAAACAAAATCATTGCAAAATGTATTGATTTTTGATTAGCGGCAGCAGTTTGCAAAAACCAATAGTCAAATGCGTTCCTAGGGTGGGAAGGCTACAAAGAAAAATAAATAAATACATTACAGAAACACTTTAAAACTAATGATGTTACTGTCTTGTGGTCCCTGTGGAGATCCTCAGCTGTTAGCCATCACACTTTAAAGTGAGTAAAACATAAAGTGAGCTACAGGCTCCCAAATAGTTAACAGTAATCAGGAGGGAAAATGTGCCAGGAGATCGCAGGCAGCTGCAGGTCTAATAAGGTTGTCGTAGCGTGGGATTTTAATTTTCACGATAATGACAGGGAATGCCATAGTGCGAAAGGTTTAGGCGGGGCGGGATTTGTGTTCCGGAGAGTTCCCTCCAGCACTATGTAGAGGGCCATACAGGGGGGAGGGGAGGGCAATGCTTGACCTCGTCTTAGGAGATTGGGAGGGGCAAGTGGATGAGGTGTTCGTTGATGAGCCTCTCGCGACCAGCGACCACTGTTCTATTAGGTTTAAGATAGTTATGGATAGTGACAGTGGGGAACGACAAATTAAAATGCTAATTAAAATTCCTGCTATTGAGGGCGTGCAGCGTAGGTTCACCAGGTTAATTCCCGGAATGGCGGGACTGTCATATGTTGAAAGACTGGAGCGACTAGGCTTGTATACACTGGAATTTAGAAGGATGAGAGGAGATCTTATCGAAACATAAAAGATCATTAAGGGTTTGGACACGTTAGAGGCAGGAAACATGTTCCCAATGTTGGGGGAGTCCAGAACAAGGGGCCACAGTTTAAGAATAAAGGGTAGGCCATTTAGAACTGAGATGAGGAAAATCTTTTTCAGTCAGAGAGTTGTGAATCTGTGGAATTCTCTGCCTCAGAAGGCAGTGGAGGTCAATTCTCTGAATGTATTCAAGAGAGAGCTAGATAGAGCTCTTAAGGATAGCGGAGTCAGGGGGTATGGGGAGAAGGCAGGAACGGGGTACTGATTGAGAATGATCAGCCATGATCACATTGAATGGTGGTGCTGGCTCAAAGGGCCAAATGGCCTCCTCCTGCACCTATTGTCTATTGTCTATTGTCTAAAAATAGACACAAAAAGCTGGAGTAACTCAGTTGGCCAGGCAGCGTCCACTGGAGAGAAGGAATGGGTGACATTTTGGGTTGAGACCCTCCTTCTCTACCCGAAACATCACCCATTCCTTCTCCCCAGAGAGGTTGCCTGTCCCGTGGAGTCACTGCAGCGTTTTTGTGTCTACCTTCGGTTTAAACCTGCATTTTGCTGATTTACAGGAACTCACACGAGTTGATTGGAGTCGGTTTTTTAAAAAGAAAAATGGAACATCAGGAAAGTGGGATGTTTTTTAAAATGTGCTGACACGAGATCGGGAGATGCACGTCCCTGTTAGAGTAAAGGCCAGGGGGCAGGCCAACATTAAGGAAACCTGGATGTGGAAGAAAATAACTGCAGATGCTGGTACAAATCGAAGGTATTTATTTCACAAAATGCTGGAGTAACTCAGCAGGTCAGGCAGCATCTCAGGTGAGAAGGAATGGGTGACGTTTCGGGTCGAGACCCTTCTGGGGTGGAGACAGGAAGATAGAGGGAGAATTCCCCCCCCCCCCCCCCCTTCCCAGATCTCCCTCTATCTTCCTGTCTCCACCTATATCCTTCCTTTGTCCCGCCCCCCCTGACATCAGTCTGAAGAAGGGTCTCGACCCGAAACGTCACCCATTCCTTCTCTCCCGAGATGCTGTCTGACCTGCTGAGTTACTCCAGCATTTTGTGATACCTTAGTTGGGGTCAAGTGCATCCCTGGAGGAGTTTTGGGAACCGAGGAGTAAACTGAAAAAGGAGATCAGAAGGGCAAATAGGGGACAGCTCTGTCAGATAGCATTAAGGATAATCCCAAGAGATTTGATAAATACTTAAAGGGAAATAGACAATAGAAGGGCCGAATGGCCTCCTCCTGCACCTATAGTCCATTGTCTATTGTCTATAATCAACTTCTTCCGTCGCTTTGATTGTAACCATGACCACTTGAATGCTTGAAAGAAAAAGAACACATTCATCCATTATATTCATAAACCCAAATGTTGCGTGTTACAATTTGCTTCATAGCGGCAATATTTCTGTGATATAGACAATAGACAATAGACAATAGGTGCAGGAGTAGGCCATTCAGCCCTTCGAGTCAGCACCGCCATTCAATGTGATCATGGCTGATCATTCTCAATCAGTACCCCGTTCCTGCCTTCTCCCCATACCCCCTGACTCCGCTATCATTAAGAGCTCTATCAAGCTCTCTCTTGAATGTATTCAGAGAATTGGCCTCCACTGCCTTCTGAGGCAGAGAATTCCACAGATTCACAACTCTCTGACTAAAAAAGTTTTTCCTCATCTCTGTTCTAAATGGCCTACCCCTTATTCTTAAACTGTGGCCCCTGGTTCTGGACTCCCCCAACATTGGGAACATGTTTCCTGCCTCTAACGAGTCCAACCCCTTAATAATCTTATATGTTTCGATAAGATCCCCTCTCATCCTTCTAAATTCCAGTGTATACAAACCTAGTCACTCCAGTCTTTCAACATAGGACAGTCCCACCATTCCGGGAATTAACCTAGTAAACCTACGCTGCACGCCCTCAATAGCAAGAATATCCTTCCTCAAATTTGGAGACCAAAACTGCACACAGTACTCCAGGTGCGGTCTCACTAGGGCCCTGTACAACTGCAGAAGGACCTCTTTGCTCCTATACTCAACTCCTCTTGTTATGAATGCCGACATTCCATTGGCTTTCTTCACTGCCTGCTGTACCTGCATGCTTCCTTTCAGTGACTGATGCACTAAGACACCCAGATCACGTTGTACGTCCCCTTTTCCTAACTTGACACCCTTCAAATAATAATCTGCCTTCCTATTCTTACCACCAAAGTGGATAACCTCACACTTATCCACATTAAACTGTATCTGCCATGCATCCGCCCACTCACACAACCTGTCCAAGTCACCCTGCAACCTCATAGCATCTTCCTCACAGTTCACACTGCCACCTAGCTTTGTATCATCGGCAAATTTGCTAATGGTACTTTTAATCCCTTCATCCAAGTCATTGATGTATATTGTAAATAGCTGCGGTCCCAACACCGAGCCTTGCTGTACCCCACTAGTCACTGCCTGCCATTCTGAAAGGGACCCATTTATCCCCACTCTTTGCTTTCTGTCTGTCAACCAACTTTCTATCCATGTCAGTACCCTACCTCCAATACCATTTGCTCTAATTTTGCCCACCAATCTCCTATGTGGGACCTTGTCGAAGGCACCACATCCACCGGCTCTCCCCTGTCAATTTTCCTAGTTACATCCTCAAAAAATTCCAGTAGATTAGTCAAGCACGATTTCCCCTTCGTAAATCCATGCTGACTCGGAACGATCCTGTTACTGCGATCCAAATGCTCCGCAATTTCGTCTTTTATAATTGACTCCAGCATCTTCCCCACCACTGATGTCAGACTAACTGGTCTATAATTTCCCGTTTTCTCTCTCCCTCCTTTCTTGAAAAGTGGGATAACATTAGCTACCCTCCAATCCACAGGAACTGACCCGGAATCTATAGAACATTGGAAAATCATTACTAATGCATCCACAATTTCTAGAGCCACCTCCTTAAGCACCCTGGGATGCAGACCATCAGGCCCTGGGGATTTATCAGCCTTGAGTCCCATTAGTCTACCCAAAACTTTTTCCTGCCTAATGTGGATTTCCTCCAGTTCCTCTGTCACCCTAGGATCTCTGGCCACTAGAACATCTGGGAGATTGTTTGTATCCTCCTCAGTGAAGACAGATCTAAAGTACCGGTTCAACTCTTCTGCCATTTCCTTGTTCCCCGTAATAAATTCCCCTGCTTCTGTCTTCAAGGGACCCACATTTGCCTTGACTATTTTTTTCCTCTTCACATACCTAAAAAAGCTTTTACTATCCTCCTTTATATTATTGGCTAGTTTACCCTCGTACCTCATCTTTTCTCCCCGTATTGCCTTTTTAGTTATCTTCTGTTGCTCTTTAAAAGAGTCCCAATCCTCTGGCTTCCCACTCTTCTTTGCTATGTTATACTTCCTCCCTTTTATTTTTATGTTGTCCTTGACTTCCCTTGTCAGCCACGGGTGCCTCTTACTCCCCTTAGAGTCTTTCCTCCTCTTTGGGATAAATTGATCCTGCAACTTCTGCATTATTCCCAGGAATACCTGCCATTGCTGTTCCATAGTCTTCCCTGCTAGGGCCTCCTTCCAGTCAAATTTGGCCAACTCCTGCCTCATGCCTCTGTAATCCCCTTTGCTATACTGTAATACTGACACCTCCGATTTTCCCTTCTCCCTCTCCATTTGTAGAGTAAAACTTATCATATTGTGGTCACTGCCTCCTAATGGCTCATTTACCTCGAGTCCCCTTATCAGGTCAGGTTCATTACATAACACTAAATCCAGAATTGCCTTCTCCCTGGTAGGCTCCAGTACAAGCTGTTCTAAGAATCCATCTTGGAGGCACTCCACAAACTCTCTTTCCTGGGGTCCATTACCAACCTGAAAAAGGGTAAGAGAGAGTGTGGGAGCACTCCGACATCAAAGCTGTCATCTCTGTGTGGAGCCACAGGAGATGGGCAAGATCCTCAACAGATATTCATCCTCTGTTTTTACTATGGAGAAAGACATGGACGGAGGAACTTGGGGCAGTCAGTTGTAAGTGTCTTGAGAGCAGGCAGTATTACGGTCGCAGATACGCTGAAGGTCCTGACGCGTATGAAGATAAATAAATCTGACCGAAGGAGGGTCTCGACCCGAAACGTCACCCGTTCCTTCTCCCCAGAGTTGCTGCCTGTCCCGCTGAGCCACTCCAGCTTTTTGAATCTATCTTCGGTTTAAACCAGCACCTGCGGTCCCTTCTTACACAATACATCTCCTGGGCCCGATCAGATATATCCGAGGACACTGTTGGAAGCTGGAGACTAATTTACAGAAGCCCTGGCTGAGATTTGCGAGTCGCCATTAAATACGGGCGAGGTGCCTGAAGACTGGCGGGTGGCAGATGTTGTACTTCTATACAAGAAGGGCTGCAGGTAAAAGATTGGGAACTGCAGCTCTGTGCTCTCTGCATTCATCAACCTTCCTGATCACATCTTCAAAAAACGCAATCAGATTCGTGAGACACAACCTCCCATGTAGAAAACCATGTTGACTATCCCTAATCATTCCTTGTCCATCTAAATGCCTGTATGTCCTATACCTCAGAATACTCTCTAGTAACTTTCTGACTACAGATGTTAGGCTCACTGGCCTGTAGTTCCGTAACATCACCCCTGACTACTGCCATGACATCCTCCTTAACTGCTAAAGCAACTCCCTCTCCTCTTGTACCCTCTCCTCTCTCTCTCTCTCCTGAGGCACCTGTACCATGGAACTTTGAACTGCCAGCCATGTCCCTCTCTTAACCTGGTTTCTGTAATGACCACAACGTCCCAGCGGCAAGTACCTATCAATGCCCCGAGTTCATCTGCCTTTCTCCTGCCTTTTGTGTCCTCTATACTTACTCTCATCACCCGCCACACCAACTTCAAACCTCTCACCCGCCTCGGTCCTGTATAAGATCTAAACCCCCTGCCAATCTAGTTTAAACCCACCTATGTATTCAGCATGGGCTAGGTGGATTGAAGGGCCTGTTCCCTATCTATGTAGCTCGATGACTCTAGTTTTCTGGAAAAATTAACACCCTTAATAACATTTTTTAAATTCTTTTTTCGTGTTTCTGAAGGCGCCATATTTTTTTTATCCATTGCTAGTCTCCATAAGAAGGAAATGAATGGTCAGCCTTTTGATTTTAGTTGCTACTAGACCAAGTGGACCTGTTGGGCCCAAACCTCTACTGCATTGGTGCAGCACCCTCTCCTCCCCCCCTCCCCTCTCCCCTCCCTTCCCCCCTCCATCCTCCCCTCCCCCTCCCCTCCCCACACCACCAGCCCCTTCCCCGTCTCCTCCCCTTGGCCTCCCCTCCCCCTTCCCCTCCCCCCACTCCATCGCCCTCAACCCCACTTATACTCCCTCCTCCCCCCACCCTCCTCCCCCCCTCCTTCTATTCCCCTCCCTCCCTCCCTCCCTCCCTCCCACCCCCTCCCTCCCTAGGAGATAGATGAAAACTTTAAAATGTGAATAACTTTTAAAATATAACACCGATTTCAATGAAACCTGTCCCATTAGCATCAAAGGGATGATGATGAGTAAGGTGGGCCTAAAATTGTCACACTATCGTGTACCGTTTTGGCTGTAGTTCAGGAACAAACAAACAAACAAACGAGAGTTTTAGTATATAGATTGTCCCCATTAGTGAAAGGAAGAATGGGCCAGTCCTCCTACTCAATGGGCCAGTCCTCCTACTGTCACCCATGAATACAAGTAAACCACTGGTTTGGACACAGAATAAAAACCTGGTTAATTTTTTTAATTAAGACCATTTCATTTCATAACCACAAGGTATCCGTTCCATTCAATTTGCAGACAGTAATTTATATCCGCATGCTAAATGAAAAGTTGCCTATCTCCCAGTTCTTCAAGGGGAAAACTGGCAACTAACCCTTCTGTGTGAATGGTATTAATTAATCTAAATTCATTCACTGGGGACTCTGAGTAAAATGTTCTTACTGCATAAAATGTGTGAAAGAAGACTCACTGACAAGGAAGCCCATTAGTTGAGGGTTTTGTGTGTTAAATTTTCTATTAACCAATCGTGTGGTTGATTGTATCGGGTTTATGGTCAATCGTAAACAATGGCTTATGGAAGACGGTACAATGTTTATAGTGGATGGTGCAATATTTATAGTGGACTAGACCAAGTGGACCTGTTGGGTCCAAACCTCTCCTGCGTTGGTGCAGCACCTTCTCCTCTCCCCCCTCCCCCTCCCTTCCCTCTCCATCCTCCCTCCCCCCCATCCCTCCCCCCTTCCCTCCACCCCCTCCCCCTCCCCTCCCCTTTCCCTCCCTCCCTCCCTCCCTCCCCCCTCCCTCCCTAGGAGTTAGATTTAAACTTTAAAATGTGAATAACTTAAAAAATATAACACATTTCAATGACATTTCTTCCATTAGCACCAAAGGGACGATGGTGAGCAAGGTGGGCCTAAAATTGTTGCGCTATCGTGTACCGTTTTGGCTGTACGTCCTCCCCATGACCTGCGTGGGTTTTCTCCGAGATCTTCGGCTTCCTCCCACACAGGGATATGTGCTCCTACTGCTTTGTGGATAGAAGAAAACATTCATGTCCAACATTATTATATCAATTAATGTCCAACCCATTGCCCTTGCTGAGATACTGGAAAAAAAATTGACCCCTCACTGAGTTATGACATTCTGGTTAGGTTTTTGCAAATCAGAATGCATAGTAACCATTTACAATGTCCACTGTTATATGATAACAATATCATATGTTAGTCATTAACGGGAAAAAAAGATCAATGGAACCCCAAGAATGTTCATAATCATTGTTTCAAGCAAAGGCACAAAGTGCTGGAGTAACTCAACGGGTCAGGTAGCATCTCTGAAGACATGGATAGATGACGTTTTGGATCAGGTCCACCCTTTGCTTAACTCTCAGTATCCATGTTACTGAATGGGAATCATTCCTGACCATTCCTGGCAGAAGCAGAGAAAAATCTGAAGAGTGAGGCTTGCAAGAGTGAGGCTTGCAACCGTTTCACTGAACAGTTGCTGCTGGATCTCCCGGTTGCTGATCATTTGAACTGTCCTTCCCGTTCCCACACTGACCTTTCTGTCCTCGGCCTCCTCCATCGCCAGTGAGGCCCCAAGCAAACTGGAGGAACAGCACCTCATATTCTGCTTGGGTAGTTTACAACCCAACGGTACGAACGTTGACTTCTCCAATTTTAGGTAACCCCTGCAACCCACCCCATCTCCCCTTCCCCTTTCACCCCTATACCCACTCTCTCCTCCCCATCTCCAGTGGCTTACTTGGACTTGCAGCTATTTCTCCCCTCCCTCTCCCCCTCCTTCCACATTACATCCTCTGGCTTCACAATTTGTAACTCTTCGATCCATTTGTCTCACACCTTCGGTTTTAGTCTGAGTGCACCTATGCTGCCCTAGCAGCGGCGGCTCTCCTGCAGTCCGTTTGTCTTTTGTGTTTTTTGTTGTTTTTTGTCTTAATTGTAGTGTTTAGATGTGATGTAGTGTTTTTTGTGGTTATGTGTTATGTGTGGGGGGTACCTGTAAAACTGTCACTTCCGAACCGAAACCCGACCTTTGTTTTCTGGTGGTGTCTCCGTTCCCGCTGCGGCCTACCATCGGCCAAACACCTGGAGCTGGCGGCCTCCAGCTGGACCACCTGGGCTCTGGTTCTCAGAGCCCGCGGACCGGACTCACCATCTGCGAAGCTGCCTGCCTTCGGAGGCTCCGGGAGCGGCTGCGTCTTCGCCCGCCCCGAATCATGGGGCTTGGGTCGGCCTGCCGCGGACCTTTCACCATCTGGCGCGGCCTGAAATAAGCCGCGGGATTTTCTCTGCCCAGCGTGGGTTTCAATGTCGGGAGCCCCGACCGCCCCGACGTGGCAACTTCAACAGCCTGACCGTGGGAGAAGACGGCAGGGGAAGAGAAAATACATTCTGGCCTTCCATCACAGTGAGGAGGTGACTGGAGGAGACTCACTGTGATGGATGTTTCTTTTCGTTTGGTGTTGGTTTATGATTGCGTGTGTTATTGCTTATTTTTATTGCTCTTATTGTTGGACTGTGGGTAATCTTTCATTTCACTGCACATTTATGTGTATGTGACAAATAAAAATTGACTATTGACTATTGACTATTGAGCCTTTGTTCCAATCAACTGCCTATCAAGCATCTGCTCACCTATGTCTACCTATCGCCTGCCACGCTTTGTTTGTCCTGCCTCTCCTCTCTCCCAGATTTCTGCCCCTCCGCCCCCACACAATCAGTCTGAAGAAGGGCCTCAACCCGTAAGGTCATCATATTGCATCGTATGGGAGGCGCATTCCCAATCTCGTTGTACCCTGGGTACAATGACAATAAAGATATATTGTATTGTATTGTATTGTATTGTATCATATTCTCCAGAGATGCTGCCTGACCCACTGAATTAGTCCAGCATTCTGTGTCTTTCCTTGCAGGAAAGATGGCTACCATTGCGATGATCTCATAACAGGTCGCATAGCTCACTTTTACATTGCAATGTTAGATAACAATGTGAATATCCGGTGATGACACAACTTCTTGATATCATGGTCATATTCCCTGTCTACTTGATGTCTCGCGATAAGGAAGAATGATACCGCTGAGACAAATCAGCATTTTCATTATATTCAAAATTGGCTGCATTTGAATATTTCACATCTATGGAGAGGGAGTATTATAATCACACTGATCACATGAGGGGAAATTGCGTTATTGCTGTGACTTGCATTGTTTTATTGAAACTTATAACTTCTGGAATCCCATTGCCATCATAGCTCTGTCACTGTGTAAACCACGCAGCCCAGAGGACATTTGAAGCTCTGACTAATATTTTGATCATCTGCGGTGATGTTAAATCCTTGGACGTAATTATTATTTCTAGTGCATAGAACATACCCAAATATACAGCACACTCACATGCCCTTCAGCCCACAATGCCCACGATGAACATAATGCCAATTTAAATTAAACTCCTTCACTTGCAGAAGATTCATATCCCTACATTCTTGAATATCCATGTGTCTCCCTGAAAAGCCTCTTAAATGCCACTATCCTATCTGCCCTAACAGGTACCCAACTCATTCTGTGCATGGAACTTGATCTAGACAATAGACAATAGGTGCAGGAGTAGGCCATTCAGCCCTTCGAGCCAGCGCCACCATTCAATGTAATCATGGCTGATCATTCTCAATCAGTACCCCGTTCCTGCCTTCTCCCCATACCCCCTGACTCCGCTATCCTTAAGTGCTCTATCTAGCTCTCTCTTGAATGCATTCAGAGAATTGGCCTCCACTGCCGTCTGAGGCAGTGAATTCCACAGATTTATAACTCTCTGACTGAAAAAGGTTTTTCCTCATCTCCGTTCTAAATGGCCTATCCCGTATTCTTAAACTGTGGCCCCTGGTTCTGGACTTTCCCCAACATTGGGAACATGTTTCCTGCCTCTAACGAGTCCAACCCCTCAATAATCTTATATGTTCGATGAGATCCCCTCTCTTCTTCTAAATTCCAGTGTATACAAGCCTAACTGTGCATAGATACCTCCCCCTTGAACGTTGCCCTCTCATCTTAAAGCTATGCTCTCTAGTCTTTCACATTTCCACCCTGGGAGCAAGTTTCTGACTGCCGATCCTATCTAAGCCTCTAATAATTTTTACGTGCTCCGGTCAGGTCTCCCCTCAATCTCAAATGTGCCAGAGTAAAACTTTCCGAGTTTGGTATTAATCTTATAGAAACTTACAAAATTCTTAAGGGGTTGGACAGGCTAGATGCAGGAAGATTGTTCCCGATGTTGGGGAAGTCCAGAACAAGGGGTCACAGTTTAAGGAAGTCTTTTAGGACCGAGATGAGAAAGTTTTTTTTCACACAGAGAGTGGTGAATCTGTGGAGTTCTCTGCCACAGAAGGTAGTTGAGGCCAGTTCATTGGCTATATTTGAGAGGGAGTTAGATGTGGCCCTTGTGGCTAAAGGGATCAGAGGGTATGGAGAGAAGGCAGGTACAGGATACTGAGTTGGATGATCAGCCATGATCATAATGAATGGCGGTGCAGGCTCGAAGGCCGAATGGCCTACTCCTGCGCTTATTTTCTATGTTAATCTGTATATCTGGAGGGCACCGTGACAGAGTTGCTCAGTTGCTGCCCGGAGATCCAGGTTTGATCTTGACCACGGGTACTGCCTGTACGGAGCTTATACGTTCTCCCTGTGACCACAACGGTTTTGCACAAGGGTGCTCGCGTTTCCTCCAACACTCCAAAGACCTACAGGTGAGTGGGTTAATTTGCTTCTGTAAATTGTCCCGAGCGTGTGGTGTGCGAGGAGATCGCTAGTCGGCGTGGACTCGGTGGGCTGCATCTCCAAAGATTCCATTGCTGCATCTCTAAAGTCTAAAAGTCTAAGGAGACAATGGCCCTGTTAGAATTTAGGAATAAGGGGTAGGCCAGTTTAAGAATAAGGGGTAGGCCATTTAGAACGGAGATGAGGAAAAACTTTTTCAGTCAGAGAGTTGTGAATCTGTGGAATTCTCTGCCTCAGAAGGCAGTGGAGGCCAATTCTCTGAATGCATTCAAGAGAGAGCTGGATAGAGCTCTTAAGGATAGCGGAGCCAGGGGGTATGGGGAGAAGGCAGGAACGGGGTACTGATTGAGAATGATCAGCCATGATCACATAGAATGGCTGTGCTGGCTCGAAGGGCCAAATGGCCGACTCCTGCACCTACTGTCTATTGTCTATTGTCTAATTCATACTGTATAGACACTGTGCCTTACAAAGGATATATTGGACTTGAAAAAAAGAGATTTAGCAGAATTGGATTCCAAGGAGTAAATTACAAGATGATATAAATGAGGTTACTCCTGGGACATTGGTGTAATTATCTGCCCCCCTCCGATAGGTGAGTAGGGCAATAAAATACAACCTTAATATTTAGATTTTAGATTTAGAGATACAGCGCGGAAACAGGCCCTTCGGCCCACCGAGTCCGTGCCGCCCAGCGATCCCCGCACATTAACACTATCCTACACACACTAGGGACAATCTTTACATTTACCCAGTCAATTAACCTACATACCTGTACGTCTTTGGAGTGTGGGAGGAAACCGAAGATCTCGGAGAAAACCCACGCAAGTCACGGGGAGAACGTACAAACTCCGTACAGACGGCGCCTGTAGTCAGGATCGAACCTGAGTCTCCGGCGCTGCATTCAATGTCAGACATAGGCCCATCAATGAGGCAATGAGAATATATTGTAAGAAAATAACTGCAGATGCTGGTACAAATCGAAGGTATTTATTCACAAAATGCTGGAGTAACTCAGCAGGTCAGGCAGCATCTCAGTTTCAGTCTGAAGAAGGGTCTCGACCCGAAACGTCACCCATTCCTTCTCTCCTGAGATGCTGCCTGACCTGCTGAGTTACTCCAGCATTTTGTGAATAAATACCAATGAGAATATAGAACTGTCTGCCTCAGAAAGCAGCATTGTTGACACGACCAATAGTATTAAATCTTTTTTTTTTCTCATTTGGACATTTGCTGAGCCAACAGATAGAATTATCATCTCACTGAATAGTAGAACAGGCCTAAGTGCTAAGTGGCCTTTCTCCGTTTCCTTATTCTTATAGATAGAAAGGAAAAGCCGGAGTAACTCAGCGGGACAGGCAGCATCTCTGGAGAGAAGGAATGGATGACGTCACCCATTCCTTCTCTCCAGAGATGCTGCCCGTCCCGCTGAGTTACTCCAGCTTTTTCTGTCTATCTCCTTATACTCTGACGACCTAGAAGTTTGTGCAAAATTAATCAGACTATTGAATATTTAAAACATTCTTTTGTCTGAGTTCACAATTAAATTATGTTGTCATGATCGCATCTGTGGCTAATTGCTGTCTGAAGGCCGTGCATTACTGAACCAACAGAGACAGAGCTCCACGTAGCAAAAAGCATGAATAACCATAAGGAATTATTTTGTTGTGATTAAAATTAGTCACAGCATTGAAGAAATGCTAAAATGCCAACATATGAATACATTAACACTGATTACATTCTGAATCTTTGAGAAAGGGTGAACAGAGCATTTGGCCATGATTTGATGATAACATTAATTACAAATCAATCATTGTTTGTTACATTGTTAAGTTGTTGGTTCCAAGAGGTTTCCGTTATGTTAGTTATTTAATACGATTTGTCTTCTATAAATCTTAGCTTTACTCACAAATTGTCTCGGCCAGGAAGTTTCATTGTCACGTTGGAGTCTTCTGGCGATTTCAAAGGAACCAATTATGCAGTCTTGTCATATTTGCCCAAGGAACTAACAGTAAGCTAACAGGATCTAAGTTCACCTAAGCTCAGAAGCAAGTTCAAAAAATTGGTATAGGCTTTGTTTGCACCTTGACCGATATCCAGAGCACCTACTGCGGATGAGGCAAAATGCATAGTGTTGGCAGGTTACCCTGTTGCAGAGTTCTAGGTGGTGGCACTGAACCAGAACATATTGAATGCAGCCATTTCTCCAGAGACTCTACTGATCACTTGCCGAAGATACAGCAAGATCAGGAAGCTCCCTCATAAAGCTGGAAAGGGCACAGAGAAGATTTACAAGGATGTTGCCAGGTCTAGACTGTCTGAGCTATAGGGAGAGGTTGAGTAGGCTGGGTCTCTATTCCTTGGAGCGCAGGAGTATGAGGGGTGATCTTATAGTGTAAAATCATGTGAGGAAAAGATTGGGTAGAAGCACAGAGTCTCTTGCCCAGAGTTGGGGAATTGAGAGCCAGAGGACATAGGTTTAAGGCGAAAGATTTCATCTGAGGGGGATCTTTTTCACACAAAGGGTGGTAGGTATAGAAACATAGAAACATAGAAACATATAGAAACATAGAAACAGATAAAATTCTTGGAGGATTGGACAGGGTAGATGAAGGAAAAATGTTCCCGATGTTGGGGGAGTCTAGAACCAGGGGTCACAGTTTAAGAATAAGGGGTCGGCCATTTAGGACTGAAATGACGAAACACTTTTTCAACCAGAGAGTTCTGAATCTGTGGAATTCTCTGCCTCAGAAGGCAGTGGAGGCCGATTCACTTGATGTTTTCAAGAGAGAGTTAGATTTAGTTCTTAGGGCTAACGGAATCAAGGGATATGGGGAAAAATCTGGAACGGGGTTCTGATTTTGGATGATCGGCCATGATCATATCGAATGGCGGTGCTGGCTCGAGGGGCCGAATGGCCTGCTCCTACACATATTTTCTATGTTTCTAGGTGTATGGAACGAACTTGCAGAGGAGGTAAATGAGGCAGGGACTATTGCAATGTTTAAGCAGCAATTAGATTGGTTGGGTAGGTTTTGAGGGATACGGGACAAATGCAGGCAGGTGGGACTAGTGTTGACAGGACATGTTTGTCGGTGTGGGCAGGTGACGCCAATGGGCCTGTTTCCTTGCTGTGTGACTATCATTCTATGGCTAAATCAGGGCAGGATTTAAAGGCTTATCAGTTCTTTTAAAAAAATTAAAAAAATTTGAAAACACGGTTCATGCTCAGGAACAAAGAAGTAAAGGATTGCAATGGTAGAATGGCAGGGAGAGAAGAGTTAGTCTGGAGGGTGGCTGGTGCTGGCTCGAAGGCTGAATAGCCTACTCCTGCACCTATTGGTCTATTGTCTATTGAGGGGACTACTATGGAGTTCAAACATTGGGCATCAACCAATTGGCCACTTAGTCTGTCTCTTCTTACATACAAAAACTTAAGAGATAATGTAAAATTTGAGTTTAAAAGGATTGCAATGTCTGTTGGCTTTTACGGGTCATAGAGTCACACAGCACTTTGGCCCAACAGGTCCATGCCAACCACAATGCCCATCCAAGCCAGTCTCATTTACCCTCATTTGTCCCATAGCATTATAAACCTTTTCTATCCATGTATCTGTCCAAATGAAATATCATTTTGTACCTGCCTCAATCATTTCCTTTGGCAACTCATTCCATGCACAGAGCACACTCTGTGTGAAAAAGATTTTATTTTTAATCTCTCCCCTATCACCTGAAACCTACAGGCCTGGGGGGGGGGGGGGGGGGGGGGGGGGTGAGGGCAGCGGTTGAGTTGCTGCCTTACAGTGCTTGCAGTTCCGGGGAATCAGGTTCGATCCCGACTACGGGTGCTGTCTGTACGGAGTTTGTACGTTCTCCCCTTGACCGTGTGGGTTTTCTCCGAGATCTTCGGTTTCCTCCCACACTCCAAAGACGTGCAGGTTTGTAGGTTAATTGGCTTGGTGTATGTGTAAATTGTCCCAAGTGTGTGTAGGATAGTGTTAATGTGCGGGGATCGCTGGTCGGCGCGGGGGGGGGGGGGGGGTGAGGGCAGCGGTTGAGTTGCTGCCTTACAGTGCTTGCAGTGCCGGGGAATCAGGTTCGATCCCGACTACGGGTGCTGTCTGTACGGAGTTTGTACGTTCTCCCCTTGACCGTGTGGGTTTTCTCCGAGATCTTCGGTTTCCTCCCACACTCCAAAGACGTGCAGGTTTGTAGGTTAATTGGCTTGGTGTATGTGTAAATTGTCCCTAGTGTGTGTAGGTTAGTGTTAATGTGCGGGGATCGCTGGTCGGCGCGGACTCAGTGGGCCGAATGTCCTGCTTCCGCGCTGTATCTCTAAACTAAACTAAACTAAACTAAACTAAACTAAACTAAACTAAACTAAACTAAACTAAACTAAACTAAACTAAACTAAACTATATACTCTAGTTCTTGATTCATCAACGCTGGAAGAAAGTGCATTCACGGTGTCTACACCCCTCATGATTTTATACTCTTTAAGATCATCATCAGTCTCTCTAATGCTCCAAGGAATAAAGTCCTACCCTGCCCAAACTCTCCCTCTCACCTACACCTCATGTCCTGGCAACTTGCTCGTGAATCTTTCCTGCACTCTTTCCAGATTAATGGCATCTTTTCTGTAGCAGGATGATCAAAACTGAACACAATACTGCAAGAGCAGCCTCACCAACTTCCTATACAACTGTAACATCTATATAATAAAAATTCTCGTTTGTTATCTTGTTTGTGACTGAACTTCAGCCAAAACTGTACACGATAGCGTGACAATTTTAGGCCCACCTTACTCACCATTGTCACTTTAGTGATAATGCAAGTAGTTTTATTGAAAGCGGTGTTATATTTTTAAAGTTATTCACATTTTAAAGTTTAAAAGGAGGGGAGGGGGAGGGGAGGAGGGAGGATGGAAGGGGGGAGTGGGCGAGAAGAGAGAGGGGAGGGGGGGTTGAGGAGAGAAAGGACGGGGGAGGACAGGGTGCTGCACCAATGCAGGAGAGGTTTGGGCCCAACGGGTCCACTTTGTCTAGTAACATCTTAAACCTCTATAGTCGATGCCCTGACTGATGTAGAAACAAGGAACTGCAGGTGCTGGGTCCCGGTTCCATTGCTGGAGAAACTCATTGGGTTTCTTTGGAGACAAAGTGAAATGGTCATTGATAAAGAGAGATCTTTCACGCTATGCTACTTGTTCACTCTGACATTTTGGGCCACATTTGCGGCAAAATCACCAAAGGGGGGATGTGAGAAGGCCAGAGATGCTGGGCCAGCATTGTTTGTCTACAATAAGGCAAGATTTTATTAAATGAATGGAACTAAATATCTGTGCGGCCTGTCTCAGAATGTATGGTCAATGGTTGGGATGCACAGTGGAGTCCATTGCCTGCAATGTGACATTATCCCCAAGGATTAATTGCAGAGCACCCGGGAGAAAGTGGTAATTGGAAGCGGCAAAATAATTTAACCATCTGCAACCCAATAAGCATTCAGAGAATTGGCCTCCACTGCCTTCTGAGGCAGAGAATTCCACAGATTCACAACTCTCTGACTGAAAAGGTTTTTCCTCATCTCCATTCTAAATGGCCTACCCCTTATTCTTAAACTGTGGCCCTTTGTTCTGGACTCCCCCAACATTGGGAACATGTTTCCTGCCTCTATCGTGTCCAACCCCTTAATAATCTTATACGCTTCGATAAGATCCCCTCTCATCCTTCTAAGTATGTTCCTTGATACCTTACTCTCCCACCTCACACAGAATGCCTGGAGAAAGAATGAGTTGGTAACTGAAACTCATATATATATAACAGTATAACAGTATAACAAAACTTTATTGTCACTCGGCACAAACACCGAACGAAATTTCAGCAGTCACAAGACACAGCAAAAAAGAAAAGAACACAGGACACACGACCCCAACACAAACATCCATCACAATGACTCCAAACACCCCCTCACTGTGATGGAGGCAACAAAACTTCCCCTCTCCTCCCCCCCGCACCCATGGACAGGCAGCTCGACCCCAACCGAGGCAAACGACACGCACAGCCCCCGCAAGGGGATGGAAGGCCCTTTATATCAAGAAATAACTAAGTAAAAGCCATGCCAACTGCGATGCTAAATGCAGAAGGCTGAATCACATGACCGAGTACGGCCTGATATGGCGATTTCTCAATTTTTTAAGATAATTCAGTCAGGTGCAGTACCTTAAGTCTAAGGCTAAACAGGCGTTCTCTGCGTGGATTTTGCACAATGTTTCCGTTGCTGGGTGGGTTCCGACTGTGTGTATTTAAAGACATACTGGTGGGTAAATTATTCCTTCGCGTGAGTGTGGCAAAAAGAATCCAAGGGGAGTTATTGGGCACACGAAACAGACCAAGTTTCACGACAACATGGAAATAAGAACAGGGCAAATGGGATTGATGGGATTTCTCCGTTGATAGCTATCCTGAATCCAAGGGGCTTCCAGTTTACTAATAGCTGTATTAAAATATATAATTTTAAAAGTGGTTATGTGGATTTTTGTGAAAAGTATGTGGGCATTCTTTGAAAATGTAAGGGAGATGCATATCTGGTTTCTGGGTTGCATATCTGGGTTGGGAGCCCACTTTAAATGTAATGGCTGATGACCATAAACATCGCGAAATTCCCACGCTTACCTGACCGTCAAACTGTTGCCTCCAATCTACCTGTCAAATGTCCTGACGGTAAATAAATTGGTTAAACACAAGCATTTTATGGTACTTTGAAATGACTTTACTTATTTTACTATAATGTGCTTCTAAATGCATCTAAGAGAACCTAGCAAACCTGGGGACAGCATGCGACAGCGCCCGCAATAAGCAACGATACCTGGCGACAAGCCAGCTGTCGCCGAGAAATTTCACTCCGGATGATTTCTCAGCGACACGCTGAGATCCACTACGATTCTTGGAAGACTCCTCACGATCATGCCCGCGACACCCCGGCGAACAGTCGGCGACAGCCTAGTCACTGGCAGTCGCCTTAAAATCGCCTAAAGTGGGACAGGCCCTTTAATTAAAAACTAACCCGAGTGGGGACTGGAATAACTGTAATAAATATGAAAATCTTCACCAGATTGGTGTGTTTGTGCATAGTTTTTTCTCGGTCTTCCCTTTTATTTAGTGATGAAGGTTTGGCGGTGTAGCGTTGCTGAGTGAATGTGACACGTATTGCAGGGCTGAACACTGGTTATCTGAAAGGATCATGATCGCAGACTACACCCTTTCTGCTGTAAACATTTATTGAGTGTAGCTCGCCTGATATCAAATGTTGTCCTTTGCCACTTCCAATCTCTGCTGGCAGGTTTCTTCAGTATTTGAACACAACTAGATGAATATCTGCACCGTACAATCCTCAGGACATGTTTTTGATAAGCATTGTACTTGGATAGGGACATGATTCAAAGTTAATTTCAAATAATCAATGGTTTCAGGCTTTCCGTTCAGTTCACCACTTTATGCAATTTACAGCCCAGGGACTTTTTCCAAAGGAAAATGTTGAGTTAATGGTGAATCTTTTAAGTCTGGTTCTGTGAGAAGGCAAAAACATGACGTACTTACAAAACGTTTGACAGCGGGCTTTGTAACCAAATTGTAGGCAGAGTGGATGACACTCATATATCCCACTCTACCTATAATTTAGTTAGGAACTAGGAACTGTTTTAGTATTGTCTGTCTGCACTTAATTCATGATTCAATTTGACACAACATGGGTTACAAGGCTAGTCAGAGGATTGAGAGCAAGTGCCGCATCAGAAATAATTGATGGTGTTTCAAGCCTCGTTCTTGCGTTAAGTGGTTGAGTGTCATCTGGGGCTCAGTGGGTGGCACTCAGGCCTCGGAAGCTTTTGCGTTATAGTCCCTCTGGATGTACACAACCATTGGTTCTGACAGTTTAAGGAGATTAGCAAACACGCGTAATTACTGCGAATACAATGCGGTTGAAGAACTTCCACCGATTTGATGCATCACTGCAGAAAGCACATTGAGAATGACACTTGGTAGCGTGGGAGCCAAATATTTTCCTTTTGGCTTACGCAGGGTATCTGGTAATTTGTTAGTCTTTGCTTTATGAAACGTACCCTTTACAATTAAGCAGTAATAAGGGAGCAAGAATTGAAAACAGCATTCAGATAATACAGTAGCTAAAGCTTAAAGATCAGTTGGACAAGAAATGACCAGCAATTCTGCTGCGGGATGGGCATATGATTCATCCCCCTACAGGTGCAATAGAGGTAAAAGAGGAGGAGGTATTCACCTCAACAGGTGCAATAGAAGTAAAAGAGGAGGAGGTATTCACCTCAACAGGTGCAATAGAGGTAAAAGAGGAGGAGGAGAAGTTGTGTTTTTGATGGGTTTAATTTAGAGATACAGTGCGGAAACAGGCCCTTCGGCCCAACGCGTTCGCACCGAACAGCGATCCCCGCACATTAACACTATCCTACACACACTAGGGACAATTTACACATACACCAAGCCAATTAATCTACACACCTGTAGGTCTTCGGAGTGTGGCAGGTAACCGAAGATCTTGGAGAAAAGCCCTCGCAGGTCACAGGGAGAACGTACAAACTCCGTACAGACGGCGCCCGTAGTCAGGATCGAACCTTAGTCTCCGGCGCTGCATTCGCTGTAAGGCAGCAACTCTACCGCTGCGCCGACTTGGGGCTGCCATTGTGCAAAGGGATTAGATGGGGCAGACATTTTTAAGTGTGTCCAGGAAAATATTCCCATGCAAGATGTGGATGGCTTTACTAGAGATCTATCGACCACCTCTTGGGAAATAAGACTGAGCAAGTGTCAGTGGGCGAATACCATGGAACCAGTGACTACCATTCTATTAGTTTTTAAATCGTTTAGGAAAACGATAGGACTAACCCACAAATTAAAATCCTAAATAGTCACAAAATGCAGGAGTAACTCAGCGGGACAAGAGTCAGAGGGTATAAATGGCGGTAGACACAAAATGCTGGAGTAACTCAGCGGGTCAGGCAGCATCTCAGGAGAGAAGGAATGGGTGAGAAGGAACAGGTGGCGTTTCGGGTCCAGACCCTTCTTCAGACTGATGTCAGGGGAGTGGGCGGTACATAGCTAAGGAAGTGTGTAGGTAAGAGATACAGCGCAGAAACAGGCCCTTCGGCCCAACGAGTCCGCGCCGCCCAGCGATCCCCACACATTAACACTATCCTACACACACTAGGACAATTTTTTTTATTTAAAAAATATTTTTTTTACATTTACCCAGTCAATCAACCTACATATCTGTACGTCTTTGGAGTGTGGGAGGAAACCGAAGATCTCGGAGAAAACCCACGCAGGTCACGGGGAGAACGTACAAACTCCGTACAGACGGCACCCGTAGTCAAGATCCAACCTGAGTCTCCGGCGCAGCATTCGCTGTAAGGCAGCAACTCTACCGCTGCGCCACCGTGCCACCTGTGTAAGGTGTGAAAACAGGACAAAGGGAATGGAGTGACAGACACAAAATGCTGGTGTAACTTAGCAGGACAAGAGTCAGAGGGTATAAGTGGAGGTAGACACAAAATGCTGGAGTACCTCAGCGGGTCAGGCAGCATCTCAAGAGAGAAGGAGTGGGTGACGTTTCGGGTCGAGACCCTTCTTCAGGGCTGTTATTCAGATTGGAAGCTTGTGATCAACAGTGTGCCATTGGGACTGCTGATAAGTCCATTGCTGTTTGTCATACATCTATATATAATAATTTGCATGGGAATATAGGTGACATGATTAATTATTTTGCAGATGACACCAATAATTGGTGGTGTGATGGACAGTGCAAATGGTTGTCTATGATTACAACAGGATCAAAACAGTCGACTGGGACAATGATGAACAATAGAAAGGCAGATGGAATTCAACTCAGACAAGTGTGAGGTGATGAATTTTATGGAAATATATAAAATTATAAGAGGCATCAATAGGGTCATAGATTTCCCCCCCCCAGGGTTCAACAGTCAAATACTAAAGGGCATAGCATTAGGGTGGTGTTTAACACGCTCAGGAAGATCTGGAGCTCAAAGCACATCTCAATCAACACCAAAATACACATCTTTAACTCAAATGTGAAGCAAGTATGGATCCGAGACATGGAAAACAACGAAACACACAACAAACAGGCTGCAAACATTCATTAACACCTGCCTCAGGAGAACACTCAGCATCTGGTGGAGAGTCAAAGTAAGCAATGCGGACCCGTGGAAAAGAACAAGCCAGGATCCCATTGACTTACAAATATGAAGGAGAAAATGGAGTTGGATTGGACACACCCTCAGAAAACCTGCCACAAACATCGCCCGGCAAGTCCTGAAATGGAACCCCCAAGGAAAAAGGAAAAGAGGTCGCCCCAGGAACAGCTGGAGAAGAGGGGTCCAGGCAGAAATGTCCGGGAGTGGGCTCAACTGGGGAGATCTCGAAAGAACCGCCAAACACCAAGTGAGGTGGAGGACATTTGTCATTGGCCTATGCTCCCTGGAGGAGCAAAGGGCTTAAGAAGAAAAAAACTAAGGTGAGAGGAGCAAAGTCCATAGGAGATAGACAGTGCAATTTTTTTTGCACAGAGTAGTTGGTGCCCAGAGCACACGGCCAGCCTTGGTGCTGAAGGGAGACTTGATAATGGCATTGAGGAAGGATATTCTTGCTATTGAGGGCGTGCAGCGTAGGTTTACTAGGTTAATTTCCGGAATGGCGGGACTGTCATATGTTGAAAGACTGGGGCGACTAGGCTTGTATACACTGGAATTTAAAAGGATGAGAGGAGATCTTATCGAAACGTATAAGATTATTATGGGGTTGGACACGTTGGAGGCAGGAAACATGTTCCCAATGTTGGGGGAGTCCAGAACAAGGGGCCACAGTTTAAGAATAAGGGGTAGGCCATTTAGAACTGAGATGAGGAAAAACTTTTTCAGTCAGAGAGTTGTGAATCTGTGGAATTCTCTGCCTCAGAAGGCAGTGGAGGCCAATTCTCTGAATGCATTCAAGAGAGAGCTGGATAGAGCTCTTAAGGATAGCGGAGTCAGGGGGTATGGGGAGAAGGCAGGAACGGGGTACTGATTGAGAATGATCAGCCATGATCACATTGAATGGCGGTGCTGGTTCGAAGGGCCGAATGGCCTCCTCCTGCACCTATTGTCTATTGTCTATTGAAGGGACTTTTGGACAGATACATGGACATGCAGGGAATATAGGGATATGGATCACATGCAGGGGGAGATGATTAGTTTAACTTGACATCATGTTTGGTGTGGACACTATCGGCCTCAGGGCCTATTCCTGTGCTGTACTCTTCTATGTTCGATGTTCTAATTTTGGGAAGCAAAATCAAGGCAGGACTTAAACAATAGGGCTCTGGGAAGTGTTGTAGAACAGAACGACCCCTAGGTTTATAAGTACAAAGTTCCCTGAAAGTGGCGACTCAGGTGGACAATGTAATGAAGAAGGCATATGTCATGTTTGCCTTCATTGGATGGGGCACTGAGTACACGAGGCCTGGCACCTGTACGTAGAGCTGTATGGGACATTGGTGAAACCACACCAGGAAAATTGGCGTGCAGGTACAGCAGGCAGTGAAGAAAGCTAATGGAATGTTGGCCTTCATAACAAGAGGATTTCAGTATAGAAGCAAAGAGGTTGTTCTGCAGTTGTACAGGGCCCTGGTAAGACCACATCTGGAGTAGTGTGTACAGTTTTGGTCTCCTAATTTGAGGAAGGACATGCTTGTAATTGAGGCAGGGCAGCGTAGGTTCACGAGATTGATCCCTGGGATGGAGGGACTGTGAGATGAGGAAAGATTGAAAAGACTAGGCTTGTATTCACTGGGGTTTAGAAGGATGAAAGGGGATCTTATAGAGACGTATAAAATTATAAAAGGACTGGACAAGCTAGATGCAGGAAAAATGTTTCCAATGTTGGGCGAGTCCAGAACCAGGGGCCACAGTCTTAGAATAAAGGGGAGGCCATTTAAAACTGAGGTGAGAAAAATGTTTTCACCCAGAGAGTTGTGAATTTGTGGAATTCTCTGCCACAGAGGGCAGTGGGGCCAAATCACTGGATGGATTTAAGAGAGAGTTAGATAGAGCTCTAGGGGCTAGTGGAATGAAGGGGTATGGGGAGAAGGCAGGCAAGGGGTATTGATTGGGGACGATCAGCCATGATCACAATGAATGGCGGTGCTGGCTCGAAGGGTCAAATGGCCTCCTCCTGCTCCTATTTTCTATTTTTCTATGTTTCTATGAATATCGTTTGGGAAAAAAAACTGCAGGTGCTGGTTTAAAATCGAAGGTAGACACAAAATGCTGGAGTAACTCAGCGGGTCAGGAAGCATCTCTGGAGAGATGGAATGGGTGACGCTTCGGGTCGAGACCCTTCTTCAGAATATTGTTTGCAGCTTTGGTCACCGTACTGTCGGGAGAGTGTGAATAAGTTAACGAGGGTGCAGAAACGATTACAAGGATGTTGCAAGAGACTGGATAGGCTGGGATTCTGCTCCCTGGAGCAACTGAGGCTGAAGGGTGACCTTAGAGAGACTTATAAATTCATGTGGGGCATAGATCAGGTAAATTTTCACAGTCTATTTTTGCGGGGTAGGGGGGAGTCTAAAACTAGAGGGCTGAGGTTTAAAGTGATAGGGGAAAGAGAATCTGAGTTTCATTTCACATAGAGGGTGATGAGTATTTGGAATGAGGTGACACAGAAAGAGGTGGAGGCGGCTAGAATTACAATATTTAAACGATATTTGGACAGGATCATGAATAGGAAAATGTTTACAGGATTATGGCCAAGTTCAGGCAAATTGGACTAGCTCAGGAAGGCCCCTTGGACATGTTTTTTTTTAAATCAAAAATATTTAGTCAAATATTAAAATAATATATACAATACAATAAAACCAAAACGGAACCCACCACCATAATATAAGACAAACAATAAACTATTATACAACTATCTGACACTCCTTGTCAAAGATATTTATTCACAAAATGCTGGAGTAACTCAGCAGGTCAGGCAGCATCTCAGGAGAGAAGAAATGGGTGACGTTTCGGGTCGAGACCCTTCTTCAGACTGATGTCAGGGGGGCGGGACAAAGGAAGGATATAGGTGGAGACAGAACGACCCGAAACGTCACCCATTTCTTCTCTCCTGAGATGCTGCCTGACCTGCTGAGTTACTCCAGCATTTTGTGAATAAATACCTTCGATTTGTACCAGCATCTGCAGTTATTTTCTTATACTCCTTGTCAAAGATGCATTCAACCCCCCGCGGTGCCCAGCGGTCCAGGAAATCCCCCAGGGTGCCCGTGGACAGTGAGTAGTCCCTTTCCAACACCACCCGGGTGCGGATGGATCCCTGGAAGCATGGACAAGTTGGGTTGAAGGGCCTATTTCCATGCTATATTACTCATTGACTCTGTGTCGCTACACACTTCAACATATGCCAGAACGTTTAAAAAATCTCTCTTTGGGCATAGTACGACAAACAAAATATAAACCATTTGTTTTTTTAAAATCTCCCATCTCTTTAACTGCAACTGGGTTTATGGCAGTGAAAACAAATATGAAACATATACATCAGCGATCAAAATTGCTTTCAGTGTCAGATGATTAACACTGGAATTTAGAAGGATGAGAGGGGATCTTATCGAAACATATAAAATTATTAAGGGGTTGGACACGTTAGAGGCAGGAAACATGTTCCCGATGTTGGGGGAGTCCAGAACCAGCGGCCACATTTTAAGAATAAGGGGTAGGCCATTTAGAACGGAGATGAGGAAAAACCTTTTCAGTCAGAGAGTTGTGAATCTATGGAATTCTCTACCTCAGAAGGCAGTGGAGGCCAATTCTCTAAATGCATTCAGGAGAGAGCTAGATAGAGCTCTTAAGGATAGCGGAGTCAGGGGATATGGGGAGAAGGCAGGAATGGGGTACTGATTGAGAATGATCAGCCATGATCACATTGAATGGCGGTGCTGGCTCGAAGGGCCGAATGGCCTACTCCTGCACCTATTGTCTATTGTCTATTGTGTTGACATTTTGTGACCCACGAAAGAGTATTTTCAGCTCACAATTTCAGTAATTCAATGAGCAAAGACTTTTTGCATTCGGCTCAAATCTTTTGATTCCTAGGCAGGCAGAGAGAGAAGTGTCTTCAGTTGAATTTCTCCTTAAATTATTACCCAGGGCAGCCTTCTCAAAATTGAATTATTTTTTTTAAATAGTGATTCCACACTGTTGCAGCCTACATCACCATCCCTTGACTCACTGTCTCAGTTCATCTAGATCCTATTGTATTCTAAGATAACTCTCTTCACTGATTCCTATAAACCAAGCCCCTGTGATCTAGCTTTCTGAACAAGCCTACCATCAAAGGCTTGTGGTGCAGCGGTAGAGTTGCTGTCTTACAGCACAAGAGACCCAGAGACCCAGGTTCGATCCCGACCATGAGTTCTGTCTGTACGGAGTTTGTACGTTCTCCCCGTGACCGCGTGGGTTTTCTCCGAGATCATCATATCATGTCATATATATACAGCCGGAAACAGGCCTTTTCGGCCCTCCAAGTCCGTGCCGCCCAGCGATCCCCGTACATTAACACTATCCTACACCCACTAGGGACAATTTTTACATTTACCCAGCCAATTAACCTACATACCTGTACGTCTTTGGAGTGTGGGAGGAAACCGAAGATCTCGGAGAAAACCCACGCAGGTCACGGGGAGAACGTACAAACTCCTTACAGCGCAGCACCCGTAGTCAGGATCGAACCTGAGTCTCCGGCGCTGCATTCGCTGTAAAGCAGCAACTCTACCGCTGCGCTACCGTGCCGAGATCTTTGGTTTCCTCCCACATTCCAAAGACGTGCAGGTTTGTAGGTTAATCGGCTAGCTATAAATGTGAATTGCCCAATGTGTGTGTAGGATAGTGTTAATGCGCGGGGATCGCTGCTCAGTGCGGGCTCAGTGGGCCGAAGGGCCTGTTTCCGCGCTGTATCTCGAAACTAAACTGAAGAAAGGCCTTGTTGAAATCCATGTAGACAAAGTTTACCATCGGGTCCTGGTCAATCTCCTATGCTTTCCACCTACATTCCTGAAACAAAACCAAAACAAACTGCTGAAAACAGCCATCAGGTCAGACAGTATCCGTGGAGGGGGAAACGATGTTAACAATTCTAAACAAACATACAATTTAGGCTAATAATAATGCAATTCTACACTTTTTGAGCAGTCCTCTTTGGGATGAGACACTGAAACATAGAAACATAGAAACATAGAAAATAGTTGCAGGAGTAGGCCATTCAGCCCTTCGAGCCTGCACCTCCATTCAATATGATCATGGCTGATCATCCAACTCAGTATCCCGTACCTGCCTTCTCTCCATACCCCCTGATCCCTTTAGCCACAAGGGCCACATCTAACTCCCTCTTAAATATAGCCAATGAACTGGCCTCAACTACCTTCTGTGGCAGAGAATTCCACAGATTCACCTCTCTCTGTGTGAAAAAAAACTTTCTCATCTCGGTCCTAAAAGACTTCCCCCTTATCCTTAAACTGTGACCCCTTGTTCTGGACTTCCCCAACATCGGGAACAATCTTCCTGCATCTAGCCTGTCCAACCCCTTAAGAATTTTGTAAGTTTCTATAAGATCCCCCCTCAATCTTCTAAATTCCAGCGAGTACAAGCGAGTCTCATTCTGCCTTTCTCAGAGAATTTAAAAGGTGTGATATCACTTTGTTGTAGAAGAGAGGAAAAGCTGTCACCAGTGCTTTGAATAAAAATTAGGGGTCATCACTTGTCATTGACCCTTTTGTTCACAGTAATATTGCTGTTCATGCAAACCTGTGTTTGCATTGTTTTTGCTGCACTTTCTGCATTGTGAAGGTAATATCAGAGACACTTAATTACCTGTAAAGCCCATTAGGATGTCCTAGATTTATGATAGGTACTACATCATTACTTTTTTTAATGTCTTCTCAGAACTCCTTTGCATCATCGTGTTCTATCATTGTTTTTTTCATTATGATAAGACTCTAATAATTACTTTTCGCAGGTTTTCTCAAGCGGCCAGGATTAGAGATTATTAGCCAAAAGGAGACGTTAGACAACGGCATGATGGCAGCATGTTCGGCACACAGATATTCTGAGTCAAGGACCTTGTTTGTCTACTGTACTGTCCCAAGTTCAAAGTTTGTTCAGGTCAAATTTTTATTGAAGATTCCTTGATGGCAAGCTGTTTAAGTGCAAGTTGTTATTCGTATGACGTTGTCCAAAAGCATATTCAAAAGAATATTAAAGAAATAGTGGTATATTAACCCGATGTGCATGAAGGAATTCTCTGCCTCAGGAGGCAGTGGAGGCCAATTCTCTGAATGCATTCAAGAGCGAGCTGGATAGAGCTCTTAAGGATAGCGGAGTTAGGGGGTATGGGGAGAAGGCAGGAACGGGGTGCTGATTGAGAATGATCATCCATGATCACATTGAATGGTGTCAGTCTGAAGAAGGGTCTCGACCCGAAACGTCGCCCATTCCTTCTCTCCTGAGATGCTGCCTGACCTGCTGAGTTACTCCAGCATTTTGTGAATAAATACCTTCGATTTGTACCGGCATCTGCAGTTATTTTCTTACACTACATTGAATGGTGGTGCTGGCTCGAAGGGCCGAATGGCCTACTCCTCCACCTATTGTCTATTGTCTATTATCTATTGTGTAAGGTATGTGATCTTGATATGATATGAGAAAGAAATGAAATGAATTCATCGTGACAATTTGTAGTGAAGCCTAAAGCCCCCCTCGGTCATGACCGACCATGGGTGATGCATCCTGGTGGTTGGCTGCTTGCTCCAAACCTCGGCTAGAGCAGCGTGGATGTGTGGTCGGATGCAAGCCTGGGCGATGTCATATGAAGGACAGGCTGTTGCCCGTGCAGCACGTCCCCCCCTCTCCACATCGCTGATCGATCCAAAGGAACAGCAGGGCCGTTACAGTTTGGCACCAGCGCCGATGCAGGAGCTGCCAGAACGAGGTTGTGGACAACGACGAACTGCCTTAGGGACTCCGACTGGATTTTTCTTGAGGTTTACTCCTGGAGCCTTTTCCATGACTGGATACGGCCACAAGGCAGTGGAGGTTTTAGATCAGAGTTTCCCTCCCCTAGATGGACTGCCTTCCCAGGCTGACGAGCCTCATCTGCCCTGTAGTGGAGTAATATATCAATAAAGAGACAAATCCTATCCAAAAATGAGACAAAATCTCCCAATCCAAAAAAAAGTCTCATGTTTGAGTGTGTAAAAAAACTCACGGACTTGTTTTCTGTTGTGTATTGTTCAACTAATGTCTCGTTTTTTGCAGTCTTTTTCTTTCAATTGTCTTGTAAAATTTGCGTGTAATTTATGTATCATTTATCATTTTGCGTGCTGTCTGCATCTCTACGTTTGTGACCCTGCTTACAGACAAGATGTTGATTATATCTGTACCATATCATACATGCATATGACTATGAAGTCGGCATGACATGAAAATTAATGAGGAAGGCTAAGAAGGGCCTATCCCACTTGGGCGTTTTTTTAGGCGACTGCCGGCGACTGTCATAGTCGTAGCAGGTCGCCGAAAAACCGGCGACTGGACCCCCCCCTACGACAATGTCTACGACAAAATACAATAACCTACCACGTAGACGACGTCAAGCTACCGACAACCGGCGACCCAAATGTCGCAAGTAGGACGTCCACCTACGACCGCACCTACGACAACCTACGACCACACAGGCGACAACCTACGACAACCGAAGTCAACCTACATCCACTCGCGCCAAGCTACGACAAGCCACGACCCTGTCGGCGACAACTGAAGACAATTCACGTCATTTTGGCCTCCGGTTTTGACGCCGGTTGACGTAGGTTGACGTAGGTAGTCGCCAATGGAATTCACCAAAGTCAGCACCGGCGACAACTTACGTCACCTGGCGACAACCTACGACAGCGCCCCCGTCAGGAGACGTCAAGCTACAATCATTGGCGTCAAACCCACTGTCGCCGAAATTTTTTCAACATTCTGAGAATCCAGCGGCGACCAGAAAGACGCTACGACTCTTTGGAGACGACTCACGACCGTACAGGCGACACCCCGGCGACCGTGTGGTGACAGCCTAGTCGCCTGTAGTCGCCTAAAATATCGCCTAAGTGGGACAGGGGCTTAAACGGTATGTTGCTCCATTCTCCCAATGTGAAGCCAAAGTGGAGGAAGCTTTCAATACAATACAATACAATACAATACAATATATCTTTATTGTCATTGTACCCAGGGGTACAATGAGATTGGGAATGCGCCTCCCATACCATGCAATAATTTAAGTAATTTAGACAACAGTACCGAAAACGTTTGACAGATTGAATTTGAAGACCCGTTCTAACTAATGTATCTTCCCAGAGTTTTAATATGCAAGAATGAATTTTGATTTTAATTTTAGGCACTAAACTACCGAAGCGTTACATTAATGAGCACTAACATGTGAGTGCAGGCTCAAGTTATGGTACCAATAGGATTTACAGTACATCCCCTTAAGATTGGAACTTGAGACAAATTCTGATCAGAATGATGATGCTTGTATCTTGAACATTATTACTTTGCTTAAAAGAGATTGATCGAATACATTTGCATTCGAATACACTTTAAATATTAAAATGCTGCTAATAATAGGCTATAAATGTCTCGACAGAAAGTACAGAATATTCAAATTAGACTGAAAAGAGCATTGAGAACCAAATAGCTTGTGTGTGGCTGTGTTCTGTTTTGGTTACAAACTTCCATTTGCTCTGCGTCTCTCTAAATCACACACATAACGGGAGCACCTTTACATTAGAAGATAGTCCCGAAATATCTGGACTTTCGATTGTTGAACCCACTGAGTTTTTTGCAGAAACACCATTTCTCTCTCCCAGGATGAAATACTAGTGTACGTTTTAAGGATTTGGTAAACGAATGGAGGAAGCACATGATGAAGAGCACAAATAACTATTCATTAAAGCAAACAGAAGCAAAACACAAAGAGAGTAGATCTCTCTCTCTCTCTCTCTCTCCCGCTCTCCCCCCTCCCTCCCTCCCTCCCTCCCTCCCTCCCTCCCTCCCTCCCTCCCTCCCTCTCCCTCTCCCTCTTTCCCTCTTTCCCTCTCCCTCTCCCTCTCCCTCCCCCTCACCCCCCCTCTCTCTCCCTCTCCCTCTCCCTCTCCCTCTCCCTCTCCCCCTCTCTCCCTCTCCCTTCCCTCTCCCTCTCCCTCTCCCTCTCCCTCTCCCTCTCCCTCTCCCTCTCCCTCTCCCTCTCCCTCTCCCTCTCCCTCTCCCTCTCCCTCTCCCTCTCCCTCTCCCTCTCCCTCTCCCTCTCCCTCTCCCTCTCCCTCTCCCTCTCCCTCTCCCTCTCCCTCTCCCTCCCCCTCTCCCTCCCCCTCTCCCTCCCCCTCTCCCTCTCCCTCTCCCTCTCCCTCTCCCTCTCCCTCTCCCTCTCCCTCTCCCTCTCCCTCTCCCTCTCCCTCTCCCTCTCCCTCTCCCTCTCCCTCTCCCTCTCCCTCTCCCTCCCCCTCTCTCTCCCCCTCTCCCTCTCTCCCTCCCCCCCTCTCTCTCTCTCTCCCCCTCCCTCCCTCCCCCTCTCTCCTCTCTCTCCTTTCTCCCCTTTCTCTCTTCTCTCTCCTCTCTCTCCCTCTCCTTTCTCCCCTTTCTCTCTTTCTCTCTCTCCTCTCTTTCTCTCCTCTTTTCTCTCCCCGAAATGCAGTGCTGTCAATTTAGCTGTCAACTCCATTTTAGCTCACATAGTCTGTTTAACCCTTACATTACAACTGGAAGTCAAACACAATGTGCCTGGGAGACGCTGTTGGCTGAAGGGAATGGATGCTACCATGAAAAGGAGAATGCCGGCGGAGCATCGATCGTGTAGGAAGGAACTGTGAACCCCCAGAGGAACGTGTAGCAGATGGCAGAGCTGGCAGCAGTGAGGAATACTCTCTATGGTGGCAACATCAAACAGCCCTTATCCATGCGGCAGAACAGCGTAGAGTGGGTGGCACCCAGAGGGAGATCCATCTACTTCCCACTGAACGCCGAAGGCAATCACCACCAACGTGCAAGCATTATGAAGTTGCATTTAGGGTTTGCGTGGCAAAATAGAAAATAAGAAGAAAGTAAAGTGTAATTGATGGTCGACACAAAAAGCTGGAGTAACTCAGCGGGACAGGCAGCATCTCTGGAGAGAGGGAATGGGTGACGTTTCGGGACGAGACCCTTCTTCAGACTGGTCAGAAGGATCTCGACCCGTATCTTATCGAAACGTATAAGATTATTAGGGGGTTGGACACGTTAGAGGCAGGAAACATGTTCCCAATGTTGGGGGAGTCCAGAACAAGGGGTCACAGTTTAAGAATAAGGGGTAGGCCATTTAGAACTGAGATGAGGAAAAACTTTTTCAGTCAGAGAGTTGTGAATCTGTGGAATTCTCTGCCTCAGAAGGCAGTGGAGGCCAATTCTCTGAATGCATTCAAGAGAGAGCTGGATAGAGCTCTTAAGGATAGCGGAGTCAGGGTGTATGGGGAGAAGGCAGGAACGGGGTACTGATTGAGAATGATCAGCCATGATCACATTGAATGGCGGTGCTGGCTCAAAGGGCCGAATGGCCTCCTCCTGCACCTATTGTCTATTGTCTATTGACCCGAAGGGTCACCCATTCCTTCTCTCCAGAGATGCTGCCTGTCCCGCTGAGGAACTCCAGCTTTTTGTGTCTACCTTCGGTTTAAACCAACATCTGCAGTTCCTTTCTACACAATGTGTAATTGATACAGTTTTCAAGATTCTCCTCTCTCTCCTTTCTCTCTTCTCTCTCCTCTCTCTCCTCTCCCTTTCTCCTCTCTCTCCCCTCTCTTTCTCTCCTCAAGATTCTGTTGTGTGTTCAGGATATTCTCCCCGGGATTGGGGTAAGATTGGGAACGTAAGTCTGTTTTCCTAAAGTTAGCTGGAATCAATGGTTCAATGGTACTTTATTGTTACATGTGCTTAGTTAGGTACAGTGAAATTCCTTTTTTGCATACAGTTCAGTAAAAATCTCACGCTCCACAGGCACAATCGTATTTGTGTGTGAGCTTTCCTTTTGGCTGATCGCCACTGATCCAGGAAGCTTTTGACAATTTGCAAACAATTGTGATTAGAGTCAGTGAAAGAGACAATAATAGAAGACGATGAGGCTAAATGATCCCGAGAAGACTAGGACACAGTGACATACTACAAATCACAAGATTAGGATAGACAATAGACAATAGGTGCAGGAGGAGGCCATTCGGCCCTTCGAGCCAGCACCGCCATTCAATGTGATCATGGCTGATCATTATCAATCAATACCCCGTTCCTGCCTTCTCCCCATACCCCCTGACTCCGCTATCCTTAAGAGCTCTATCTAACTCTCTCTTGAATGCATTCAGAGAATTTGCCTCCACTGCCTCCTGAGGCAGAGAATTCCACAGATTCACAACTCTCTGACTGAAAAGTTTTTCCTCATCTCAGTTCTAAATGGCCTACCCCTTATTCTTAAACTGTGGCCCCTTGTTCTGGACTCCCCCAACATTGGGAACATGTTTCCTGCCTCTAACGTGTCCAACCCCTTAATAATCTTATACCTTGGATCTTGCTCCTTGGGGGGGTGGGGGGTGGGGGGGGGGGGGGGTGGGGGGGGTGAAGAATGCTTTTGGAACACCAGCCTTCATCAGTCAGGGAACTGTATATAGAAGTTGGGATATTATGTAACGTATGTAATGTTTTGTAGGAAAGAGTGCGGAGAAGATTTACGAAGGTATGGAAAGGAATCAAGAGCCTGAATTCTAAAGAGAGGCTTGGCAAACAAAGAGCCTGTTCCGTCTATCGCTTCAAGTGCATTAAGCGTTGTTATCTGTTACTCAAATAAGTAACAGAGGGAAATCTTACAGTAAGAATAAATTAACTCAGAGTAGATTTTAAAGATTTTAAAAGTTGGTTTTGAGATAAACTTAAGTTTTCTCCCTTTCGCTCAGGCACCTGGGTTGTGGCAATAGTCTCATTCATTTTTCTCTGCACGTTGCCCACCTTAATGGCATTTTTCCCCACAGCACGGTGACAAAAACTGTACACCATACTCCGGTGGCGCAGCGGTAGAGTTGCTGCCTTACAGCGAATGCACCGCCGGAGACTCAGGTTCGATCCCGACTACGGGCGCCGTCTGTACGGAGTTTGTACGTTCTCCCCGTGACCTGCGTGGGTTTTTACTCCGAGATCTTCGGTTTCCTCCCACACTCCAAAGACGTGCAGGTATGTAGGTTAATTGGCTGGGCAAATGTATTTTTTTTTTTAAATTGTCCCTAGTGGGTGTAGGATAGTGTTAATGTGCGGGGATCGCTGGGCGGTGCGGACCCGGTGGGCCAAAGGGCCTGTTTCGGCGATGTATCTCTAAATCTAAAAAAAAAATCAGTGCGGCCTCACCAACATTACATTACCAACCGCCGATCTCTTTCAATTATTTTTCAAACTCAGTTGTCATATTAAATGGAAATAACAAGTCATCAATTGTGTAGGAAAATAACTGCAGATGCTGGTTCAAATCGAACGTAGACACCAAATGCTGGAGCAACTCAGCGGGTCAGGCAGCATCTCAGGAGAGATGGAACGGGTGACGTTTTTCGGGTCGAGACCCTTCTTCAGTTCTTCTCTCCTGAGATGCTGCCTGACCCGCTGAGTTACTCCAGCTTTTTGTGTCTACCTACAATTGGTCATCAATTGGTCAGTAAAGTCACAGGAAATTAGAAGTAAATATTGGTATGTAACCTTTCTAGAAGTTTGCACAATAAATAATAGTGGTATATTTAATGATATCAATTTGTGGTTTGACAGTGAACACTTGACAAGTTTTGTTTCCATACTAGTCTTCATGTTTTAGAAAAAAAAGACCAGGTTAAGCTGTACAGAGTCACTTCAGCATTTTGTTTCTATATTCCCTGTGAAGATTAGTTGGCTAGAATAGCTGGCAACGGACACATTTAGGATATTTGCATCATGTTATAGCCAGTTAATGCAGTGCACTGGTTTTAGACAATAGACAATAGACAATAGGTGCAGGAGGAGGCCATTCGGCCCTTCGAGCCAGCACCGCCATTCAATGTGATCATGGCTGATCATTCTCAATCAGCACCCTGTTCCTGCCTTCTCCCCATACCCCCTGACTCCGCTATCCTTAAGAGCTCTATCTAGCTCTCTCTTGAATGCGTTTATACATTGAAAATTAGCTCTTGAATCTTAACCTGGCTCAGTTGCCTCAGCTCTGCATATTGCTGCTATTCACACAGTATCACACCTCGGGAAAGATATATAGGCCTTGGATGGGGTGACGTACAGATTCAATGGGATGATCCATAGTCTTACAGGTTGAATTGGGGGATCTTATAGAAACTTACAAAATTCTTAAGGGGTTGGACAGGCTAGATGCAGGAAGATTGTTCCCGATGTTGGGGAAGTCCAGAACAAGGGGTCACAGTTTAAGGATAAGGGGGAAGTCTTTTAGGACCGAGATGAGAAAGTTTTTTTTCACACAGAGAGTGGTGAATCTGTGGAATTCTCTGCCACAAAAGGTAGTTGAGGCCAGTTCATTGGCTATATTTAAGAGGGAGTTAGATGTGGCCCTTGTGGCTAAAGGGATCAGGGGGTATGGAGAGAAGGCAGGTACAGGATACTGAGTTGGATGATCAGCCATGATCATATTGAATGGCGGTGCAGGCTCGAAGGGCCGAATGCCCTACTTCTGCACCTATTTTCTATGTTTCTATGAATTGTAAGGTCAGGTTTCATAAACATGGCTTTTATTTCTTCAAACGTAGATGGTTAGGAAAGATTATTCGAAGCGTTTAAAATATTCAATACTTTTAGGCCCGTTTGAGGTTGTTCCCATTAATGGTGGAGTTGGCCCCATAGCAGAAGCGTCCACATCGCGGGGCTGGAAACTGGAAGTGTCCTGAGCTAATTCTGCCACCACCATCGTCTACTGTACAAGTGATGGCTCCCACTGATTGTCGCCGGAAGCTTGTGCCTTTTTCAGGACGGACGATGACAGCGATGTAACATTTGAAACGTGGACGATGGACACGAAAGAATGAATGAATGAGTTTATTGGCCAAGGATGTGCATATACAAGGAATGTGCCTTGGTGCTCCGCTCACAAATGACAACACAAACATACAGTTAACAATTAAGAAAGAAGAAGAAGAATGGTGGAGTTAATGTCCTGGGACAGAGCTAGTCATAGCACCTTTTCATAAAAGGGAAGGGTACAAATCTGGACACCTTCCTTGCAACAAAAATAAACACTGAAATTAGATTAACTAAGTTCAAAACTGAATTTGACTGAATTCTGTTCAGGAAATACGTTGCAGACTGTGGAACTCAGGCATAATAAACTATACTCTAATAAAATGATGGAACAGTTTTGAAGGGCTGAATGGTCTACTTCTCTTCCTATGTTCCAATGAAAGACCTCTAAGTCCATCTGTAAAATCACCCTATATCTCTACCACAGGTTCAAGTGATGAATTGAGCTGATGCATTATATACAAGGCCACTTTGTTTCGTTTCTTAATCGTGTTGTCACAGTGGATGTTTCCACCAAATTAGGTGGATTACTTGACTGAGCTGATGGCAACAATTCTAGCTTAGAGACAGGCCAGTGATGGAGGCTGTTAGCTGTGGCACATTCGTTCTCGTGCAAGTTAGTCAATTCTCCAAACGTGCCAGCTTCTTTGGACAGACATCTGCAGGATGTTTTTGACCAACAGCAAAAAATCGCATCTCCGTCGAGGTAAGAGATGGAAAAAAAATCCCCCCAAAACCCCCCCCCCCCACCCCCACATGAAACAAGTTAAAGAACACTAAAAACATACAAACAAACAACAAAGAAGGGGGGACAGACAGACTGTTGGCGAGGCAGCCATTGCTGGCGCCACCCGGTGGTCAGACCCAATAGATGAGGCTGGAGAAGGTACAAGAAAACCTCTGCCTCTGTAAATGGACAGTCTGTTTTGTTGGGTCGGGACCTTTTATCTGGACTGAAAGAGTAAAGAGGAAATAGCCAGTACAAATAGGTGAGGGGGAAGGGTACATACGAAGTCTGTCAAGTGAAAGGTGAACCAGGTGAGGAATGAATGATCAGCCGATGGATTCAGATGAGTGGAGGAAGGATAAAGGTAGCAACAAAGACTGGGATGGGATCTCGGGGCATAAGTTGCAACAATTCATATTGTGAAGGCGTCACCAGGGTTGGTTTGCGGGTTACGAGTCCCACTGTTACCTTTGCTTTCTTATTTGTTCCACTTTTCCTTTCTTATCAGATTCCACAATTCGTAGCCCTTTCACCTGCCAACATACCCTCTCAGCCTTTGGTGCTACATTATCTTCATCCTTCCCCCACCCACCTGATTGCAGGTCAGTGTTTTTTTTAGTTTAGTCTAGTTTAGTTTAGAGATGCAGCGCGGAAACAGGCCCTTTGGCCCACCGAGTCCGCGCCGACCATCGATCCCCGCACATTAACACCATCCTACACCCACTAGGGACAATATTTACATTTACCAAGCCAATTAACCTACATACCTTTGCATGCATCTTTGGAGTGTGGGAGGAAACCGAAGGTCTCGGAGAAAACCCACGCAGGTCATGGGGAGAACGTACAAACTCCATACAGACAGCACCCATAGTCGGGATCGAACCTGGGTCTCCAGCGCTGCATTCGATGGAGCAACTGAAGACAGTGTAGCCAATGGCACTCTCCTGAGGTTGGTGGGGGGGGGGGGTGAGAGGGGGGAGAGTGGGGGTGGGGGGGGTGAGAGGGGGGGAGGGGGGGAGGGGAGAGGTGGGGGAGGGGGGGTAGGGGGGGAGGGGGGGATGGGGAGGGGGGGAGGGGGGGTTATTGGCATGTCATGGTATCTGGAGGATGGAAAGACATTATCATTTATTCCAACCATCTTCACAGTGCCAAGAATAACCAGCCAGCCGGGAATTTTCCTTGGTTCTCTTTGCTTTCAGTTGTACCAGGCTCCTTGGAGGCACATTCGGTAAAATGCTGCCATGATTTATTGATTTCAAGAGGCATTATTCTCACCTCATTTCTGGAATCTGTTTCTTTTGGCCTATATTTGAATCAAGGCTAAAGTAAAATAAAATATAGTGATATAAACAAAAAAAGGAATGCTTGCCCTTAGGAGGGCGAACCCATTCAACCCAACGAATCAACCCATTCAAATAACAATAGTCTGAAGAAGGGTCTAAACCTTAAACGTCACCCATTCCTTCTCTCCAGAGATGCTTCCTGACCCGCACCAGCATTTTGTGTCTATCCAAATAAAAAGGGCCATGAGCTAAGGCAAAGCAAAGTGGCTTGATATGCTTCACGTGCAGCCCCTCTGCCCAATTCTGAGTCCAAATGCAGAGCAGGAGGTCAAGTATGCTGGCATGTGCCCTCAGCTCTTTCCTGACTTTCACTTTCCAATGTATCAGCATGGAAATCAGAAACAGAGCAGAGAATAACCTGGTCCAGGATGAGACTTCTAGTTAAAAGTGACTACCATCTGCCCCAAAATCATCTTGACTTACCTTAATTTCCTTCTTCCTTACCAGACTCCAAAAACTCTGTGTACGTCCATCTCTGATCCCTGATTGAAGCACCTATTCTTAAGCTTGCTTTGGACAGTAATGCTTTCCAGTTGCCAAGGCTCTAGGCTCTGGGACTATTGTATAGCCACAAGGCTCACTGCTTTCCACATCAGTCCCTTTTAGGATTGTCCTTAAAGCCCCTTTCTTGGCCAATAAATGTTACAACCTCATTCTTGGCTTGATTTCAGATTTTGCTGTTGATCTTTGATGGAAATTTTCTGAGTTAAGAGCATTACACAAATGAAAGTTGCAATTGCTGCTTAAGTGGTTTCCTCTTTCTGGGAGAAACATTTAAAAACTTTTGCAAAGAAATTATCAAAGTTCCTGACTGTTCAAATTATGTCTATTTCTGGAATGGGTTGCTTGTCATTTCCAACCACTTATCTTGATTTGTGAAACACCACTCTTTATATCATTGTGCTGACTGTGTTTGGAATGTTCCTTGTCCCAGTGTTATTAATGTGTAATCAGTTTTCTTTTCTTATTTTTTTCAAGTAGGTTCGCAGCAGGAATAAGATGAACAATTTTGAACTCTAACCTTATTCAAGGAATGCTAACTTACTTAAAATACAATAAGATTTTTTTTTCACACAGAGGGTGGTGGGTGTACGGAACAAGCTGCCAGAGAAACACAGAAACATAGACAATAGGTGCAGGAGGAGGCCATTCGGCCCTTCGAGCCAGCACCGCCATTCATTGTGATCATGGCTGATCATCCACAATCAATAACCCGTCACCCCATATCCCTCGATTCCACTAGCCCCTAGAGCTCTATCTAACTCTCATTTAAATTAATCCAGTGATTTGGCCTCCACTGCCCTCTGTGGCAGAGAATTTCACAAATTCACACCTGTCTGGGTGAAAAGGTTTCTTTTCACCTCAGTTTTAAATGGCCTCCCCTTTATTCTAAGACTGTGGCCCCTGGTTCTGGAAGGTGGTTGAGGCAGGGACTTATCCCAACATTTAATAAACAGTTAGACGCGTACATGGATAAGACAGGTTTGGAGGGATATGGACCAAACGCAGGCAGGTGGGACCAGTGCAGCTGGGACATGTTGGCCGGTGTGGGCAAGTTGTACTGAACAGCTTATTCCACACTGTTTCACTCTATGACTCTCTATGACTCTCTGACTCTAAGAATGAAAAATAAACGTATAAATTGTACAAAACAATTGTTCCGAGAATTGGTATGTCAAACTTAATTGAAGTCATCTACAAAGTAACTGAGATAGAATTCAAATATAATACACACGAGGCAGAGAATATTTGTACCACGAATGCTTGCATTTACAGTACCCCAGTTTTCATGCTTCATTTGTGTTAATGGACATTTAAATATAGAAAGTCCGTTGTTTTAATTGTGAAGTCCTGGCACACAGTTAAATTAAACATTGCACAGTGATCCAAATTAATAAAGATTAATTCCACGTTCGCATTTCAACATGTATTTGTTTTTTAATGTAATTGTTATGAAGATTAAGTTACATTGTATAATATTTTACAAGAAAATAAAACAATATAAATGACTATAATTATCAGTGGCTTGAGGTCTGTGAATATATTATTTATTTGTCTCTCTGATGTGCAGCACGATAAAAATTTCAAAATAGTAATTATATTGTTAGCTCTTGCAAATAGCAAAGCAGCAAATAAGGAATGCATCTAGTTTATGGGCCACATATTTAATAGATAATTACATTTCCCATGAGATAAGGCGATTTTATGTTCTATATCTGTCAAGATCTGTTGCGACTCATTAGGGGGAATTCCTTTCTGCAGCTGTTGTTATTTTTGCAGCTATAGTTTTAGTTCAGTTTAGTTTAGTTTAGTTTAGTTTAGAGATACAGCGCGGAAACAGGCCTTTCGGCCCACCGCGTCCGCAGTGACCAGCGATCCCCGCACATTGACATTAACCTACACACACACGAGGGACAATTTACACGTTGTTGTTGTTGTTGTTCGTCCTTCGGGTTTGAAGATGACCATGACTTCACTTTCAGTTGGAGGATTGGTGACTGTGGGTCCGGAATTGACTGGTGAGGCCAATCCGGGCCCGGAAGGCACGCCCACACGTAGGGCACAAGTGGATGGGTGCTGCAGTGGAAGTGGAGATAGCCCGGGCCTTGCGCGCGGTGCGTTTCCTCTGGGCCTCTGCAGTGCGTCTGTTCTCTGCTGCACGGGCTCCTGTGGTGAGCTTGCTACGCCAGGTTGGACGGTCCAGAGTAAGAGACTCCCAAGTGCTGAGGTTGATGTCCAAGTCTTTGAGGGACACTTTGAGGCAGTCCTTAAACCGTTTCTTCTGTCCTCCTACTGAGCGCTTGCCCTGACACAGTTCTCCATACAGAAGCTGTTTTGGCAGTCGACTCTGTTTTGGCAGTCGTACACCAAGCCAATTAACCTACAAACCTGGACGTCTTTGGAGTGTGGGAGGAAACCGAAGATCTCGGAGAAAACCCCACGCGGTCACGCGGTCAAACTCAGTACAGGGAGCACCTGTAGTCGGGATTGAACCCGGGTGTCCGGCGCTGCATGCGCTGTAAGGCAGCGACTCTATCGCTGCGCCACCGTGCTGCCAGTGCTGAGCCGCATGCGTTCTTGCCAATGATAAAGACAGTGTTTCTATCACGTGCCAACTTATCACACGTATCAACACTTCGGTGTAAACCAGCATCTGCTGTTCCCTCCTCCACATTATCACACAAGCAGACAGCTTTCCCACATTTGAGAATTTTTGGGCCTCTCCACCCTTTTCATTCTCGCTTTATATACAAAATTGACCCCACGGAACAATGACTAAAATGGTAACAACCAGTATTGCATCAGTGAAATATTATAATATTGCATCAGGGAGCCACAGTGGTGCAGCTGATAGAGCTGCTACTTCACGGCATCAGAGACCAGGGTTCAATCTTGACCTCAAGTGCTGTCCATGTGGAGTTTGCACGTTCTCCCTGCACCCAAATGGGTTTCCTCTGGTCGTTCTGGTTTTCTTCCACATCCCAAAGACAAGTGGGTTTGTACTTGAATTGTCTATTGTCTATTAATTGGCCTTTTTTAAACTGCCCCTAATGTTAAGGAGTAGATGAGAAAGTGGGATCACATAGAACTAGTGTGAATAGGTGATCGATGGTCGGCATGGACTCAATGGGCCAAAGGGCCTGTTTCCTTGCTGTATCTCTAAACTGAACTAAACATGTTAGAAACAGCTTACTTGGCTGGTTATTTTTTTTGACAGAATCCCTCAGTGGGAAGAAGGCTTTTAGCAAAGTCTGATATCTGTGTCGCTGGAAGTAAAAGGCATTTGCCCGTTTCCCAGGCCAGTGCTGCATTTTAGAGAATGTTTTTTCCTCCAGACCTATACGTGATTAATATTAATATTATACTGCACAAGATGCATACCTCAATTTGCCAATATCATGAGAGCATATTCAAGAATATACACACTCATGAATAGTTCAGGTTTCTCATTTATCACTAAATCCATACGTTTTACCAAAGGCGATGGATTAGTTTTCAATGTGTTTTCTTAAACTTCTCATCCCCCACAAGAGAAAATAGAAATTTAACAATGAATAATTGGCAAGTTGAATTATCTTACTTAAAACATACTTGCATTGGCTTCATGTGAAAACATACTCTTTTATTCTGGGTGCATTTGTATTTATCAACTTAATCTTTGACCATAAAAAACATCACTAAGCTCAATTTCCAGTAGGTCCCAGTTCCATGAAATGCTTTGCAGCAACTCAGTACCCGTTTTTAGTTTTAGATTTTAGTTTTTCAAGATACAGGGCAGAATCAGGCCCTTCGGCCCACCAAGTCCACGCCGACCAGCGATCCCTGCACACATTAGGGACAAGACACAATGATACCAAGTCAATTAATCTGCAAGCCTGTACGTCTATGGAGTGTGGGAGGAAACCGGATATCCCGGAGAAAACCCACGCGGTTGCAGGGAGAACGTACAAACTCCGTACAGACAGCACCCGTAGGCAGGATGGAACCCAGGTCTCTGGCGCTGTGAGGCAGTAACTTTACCGCTGCGCCACCGTGCCACCCCTCTCCTGTTTCAAAAGAGTGAACTGATCTGCTGAAGGTAATCTGTCCTAGATGAATCATATTTACCAGAGTTCACCTTTGCCACTGAGAGACTGCTCATTGTCATTAAATTTAAATTACATTCCGATAAATCTTTCTGATGATTCTGTAGAACTGCTTCATGTCGCGTTACAAATTCTTCAGCTGGTTCTCTAGCCGTCTAAATGGGTTCTTTGTTATTCTTTACTTGTCAGATGTGACTCAGTGTGTAACACTCTCAGCTCTGGGTCGAATGAGCCCAAGACAGTAGGCTGACATTTCAGTACAGTTACTCAGGGTTTGCTCTGTGATCGCTTCGTTCGCTCGTGTGACGGACGATGTTCTCCCATCGCTTTGCCACTGCCAGTGCCACATCGGTGCCTCTGCGGAGATCGTCCGCAGTGCATGCCCTTCCACCGCAGGTCAGTAGGTGGGCCATTGTCCGCACCTCTCCACGGTTGCAATTGTCAGAGTCCGAGAAGCCCCACTTCTTCAGGTTCAGTCCAAACGTCCCACTCCAGTCCGGAGACAGTTTAAGGCTTTCCAGGTAGTATAAGGCAGGTGGTGTCCTGGTGGCTCTGTGATTAAAGATGTCATCCTATGCCATCGGTCAATATTTATACCTTGGTCAACATGCTAAAACAGACCAAAAGGTAACTTAGAAACATAGAAAATAGGAGCAGGAGGAGGCATTCGGCCCTTCGAGCCAGCACCGCCATTCATTGTGATCATGGCTGATCATCCACAATCAATAACCCGTGCCTGCCTTCTCCCCATATCCCTTGATTCCACTAGCCCCTAGAGCTCTGTCTAACTCTCTCTTAAATCCATCCAGTGATTTGGCCGCCACAAATTCACAACTCTCTGGGTGAAAATGTTCCTTCTCACCTCAGTTTTAACTATCCTATTATTTTTTATGTGGGCGCTTCCGATGAATAATGACTTTAGATAGGCGTGTGAACATGCCGGGAATAGAGGGATATGGATCACATGCAGGCAGATGAGATCAGTTCCTCTAGGCATCATGTTCGGCACAAACATTGTGGGCCAAAGGGCCTGTTCCCCTGCTGTACGGGTCAACACTGATGAGCGAAAACATTATGTCATCATGGGCACTCTGACCTGCCTGCGGCTATGCAGCCCCATACGCAGCAGGGTGCGATGCACTGTGTATTGTGGCACATTCCCCCCGTGACCACCATTAACATTTTCTGTGACTTGTGCCACAGTAGACCTTCTGTCAGTTCGGACCAGACGGGATAGCCTTCGTTGCCCTCGCGCATCGACGAGCCTTGGGCGCCCAACACCCTGTCGCCGGTTTGTGGTTTGTCCCTCCTCGGACAACTGTCGATAGGTACTCACCACTGCTGACCGGGAGCACCCCACAAGCCTTGCCGTTTCAGAGATGCTCTGATCCAGTCGTCTGGCCATAACAATTTGGCCCTTGTCAAAGTCGCTCAGGTATTTACTCCTGCCCATTTCTCCTGCATCCAACACATCAACTTCAAGAACTGTCTGTTCACTTGCTGCCTAATATATCCCACCCCTTGACATGTGCCATTGTAACAAGATAATCAATGTTATTCACTTCATCTATCAGTGGTCATAATGTTTTGGCTCATCGGTGTATGTTCTATGCTCGAATTTGACCTTTGCATTTTCTGGATTACAAAAGTGACTATATTACAATGGGTGTTAGATTCTTTGTGGAGTTTAGAAGAATGACGGGGGACCTGATTGAAACATATGGAATAGTGAAAGTCTTGGACAGAGTGGATGTGGAGAGGATGTTTCCACTAGTGGGGGAGTCTAGGACTAGAGGTCATAGCCTCAGAATTAAAGGACGTTCATTTAGGAAAGAGATGAGGAGAAATTTCTTTAGTCAGAGGGTGGTGAACCTGTGGAACTCTTTGCCACGGAAGGCTGTCGAGGTCAAGTCAGTGGATATTTTGAAGGCAGTGATAGATAGATGTTTGATTAGTACGGGTGTCAGAGGTTATGGGGAGAAGGCAGGAGAATGGGGTTAGGAGGGAGAGACAGACCAGCCATGATTGAATGGCGGAGTAGACTTGATGGGGCGAATGGCCTAATTCTACTCCTATCACTTATGACCTTATGACCTTCCTGAAGTGGTATAAGGCATTATGTGTTTTTTGTTTTGTTTTCCATTATCTGTGCAGACAATACTTGATATTTGTTAATTTGCGTCTATTTTAATGTTGACTTGTTCAGCAGATATTTTGGGCAATGTGCCTGAAATCCAGACGATGAGGCTTCGGCATCATTCATGTTACTGTAGCTGTGGTGCAGTCCCTTCACTAAGTTAATGTGCTTGGTTTCCTTGCTTGATGTGCATGAGTGAACTAATTGGCTTCTGATGGCCTCCGGCAGCCACAGTGGTAGATTTGTCACAACATCCCAGAGTTATTCATTTCTCAAACTGCCGATGTGAGGATTTTAACTCATTTGGAGTGGATGAAGGAACTGCAGATGCTGGTTTAAACCAAAGATAGACACAAAATGCTGGAGTAACTCAGCGGGACAGGCAGCATCTCTGGAGAGAAGGAAATGGGTGGGAGCAGCGAGAGAGGATGTGGCAGAACTGAGACCCGGGCGGCACGGTGGCGCAGCGGTAGAGTTGCTGCCTTACAGCGAATGCAGCGCCAGAGACTCAGGTTCGATCCTGACTACGGGCGCCGTCTGTACGGAGTTTGTACGTTCTCCCCGTGACCTGCGTGGGTTTTCTCCGGGATCTTCGGTTTCCTCCCACGCTCCAAAGACGTACAGGTATGTAGGTTAATTGGCTGGGCAAATGTTAAAAAAAATTGTCCCTAGTGCGTGTAGGATAGTGTTAGTGTGCGGGGATCGCTGGGCGGCGCGGACCCGGTGGGCCGAAGGGCCTATTTCTGCGCTGTATCTCTAAATCTAAAAAATCTAAATCTAAAGAACTCTCGTCAGAGAGAAGAGGAGAGCTTCTTCAAAGTAGACATACCTTGAGGAGATAAATGATTGCACCTATGTGATGCCATGGGCTTGGGCCCTCCTTCAACACTAGACCTCTTCATGAAATGGAGTGACCGTGAGCTACTGAATACAGACAGAAGTTGGAATCAACATGGAAATAAACCAGTCCATTTTTCCAGGGAGTTCACATGACTCTTTTATACTTGGGAATTCCACATTGCCTTTTGGACGCCAGGCACCACATTAGGTGTATAATTGTCATATGTACCAACAACCGATCAATTGAATTCTTACTTGCAGCAGCAGCACACCCGTGAATGTAATACAAGGGGATAATATATCATAATTTTAAAAAATCAATAATTCAATAAACTTAATAGTAGTGCAGAAAATCAAAAATCCATGGTGAAACCAAAGGCAGTCCATAGAGGTTCATAGTTGCTAAGGTTAGTGTCATGCAGTGTTCAAGAGCCTGCTGGGTGTCAGGAAGGAGCTATGATTGAAGCAGGTGGTCACGGTTTTCAGGCTCCTGTATCTTTTTGGGAAGAAGCAGGCCTTGGAGGTCGACCTGAGTTCATGACTCATTCGCCAAGGCTCTACGGAGAGAAAGTACTATTTTGTCCTGCAACGATAGTACACCTTATAAGCCAATGCTCTTTGAAAGCCTCAACCATTGCACGCAGTGAAGCTTTCAGGGATCATGCACAAAGCTGACCATGGTTGCTGACCAATGTGTGTCGGTGGACACATCCGTAATGAGTCACGCTTGCAGCATCAGCGATGAAAGGGGAATGTAATCATGTCTCTTTAACCTTTCGAAGGACTCTCTGCCTTGGACAGCTAATCATTTACTATGGTGATTCATAGTAAATGAACTCAACACCAGATTCTAGTTTTGTCAAAAGTAACTATGGTTGTGCTGATCCATCAGCAAAGAAATCATTCAGTCCAATCAAGCTCAGTCATTAAGGTTTCTTGTGGCATGGGCAGCGAATGCACAGCCATGCACGAAGGCAAATTCCTTGTATGTATACACCGATCAGCCAAAACATCATGACCACCTGCCTAATATGCTGTTGGTCCTCCGTGTGCAGCCCCATACGCAGCAGGGTGCGATGCACTGTGTATTGTGACACATTCCTCCCGTGACCACCATTAACATTTTCTGTGACTTGTGCCACAGTAGACCTTCTGTCGGTTCGGATCAGACAGAATAGCCTTCATTGCCCTCACGCATCGATGAGCCTTGGGCGCCCAATGCCCTGTTTGTGGTTTGTCCCTCCTCGGACCACTGTCGGTCGGTACTCACCACTGCTGACCGGGAGCACCCCACAAGCCTTGCCGTTTCAGAGATGCTCTGACCCAGTCGTCTGGCCACAACAATTTGGCCCTTGTCAAAGTCGCTCAGGTCTTTACTCCTGCCCATTTCTCCCGCATCCAACACATCAACTTCAAGAACTGACTGTTCACTTGCTGCCTAATATATCCCACCCCTTGACAGGTGCCATTGTAACAAGATAATCAATGTTATTCACTTCGCCTGTCAGTGGTCACAATGTTTTGGCTGATCGGTGTACATACTTGGCTAATAAAATGTATTCAATTCAATTCAATTCAAACACGTGAAAGAAAAACAAATAGCTGTAATGTAATTCGCATTCCTTCTGCTCAAGAAGGCTAGAATCCATAATCTGAAGAAGGGTCACCCATTCCTCGTCTCCAGAGATGCTGCCTGTCCCGCTGAGTTACTCCAGAGCATTTTGTGTCTGTCTTTGGTGTAGATCAGCATCCGTAGTTCCTCCCTACGCACATAATTATTGAGCAGCAGCCTGAAATTATTTTTGGACACTGGTCTGTGTTCTTTAAATCTACGTGCAGCGTAGGTTTACTAGGTTACGAGGGACTTTATCTGCCATCTGGTCTATCCCGAATCATCATTGGTATAATGTGTTGTTGTTAAGCTTAGTAGGCCTTGAAAATAGACTGCAGCTATTTCTTGCGTGCTAAATTTGAAATCAGAAAAATAATTCCAAACTTGTTATTTTGAAAGTAATACTTTTTTTTTCCCCACCGACTGCACCTCACCTGAAAAACACTCCCCTGACTAACTCTAACCTCTCCCCTCCTGAAAGAATTTCATTTCCAACTGCCGTCGTGACATTAACTGCCTCAAATTCTCCTCTCACCATGACTAACTCTAACCTCTCCCCTCCTGAAAAATCACTGCTCACCACTGCCTGCTCGGCTCACAGCAGCCCTTCCGGTTGCCATGGGGAGGAGTTCAAAGTTGCGGAGGGATGAAGCAGGAGATCGACAAATCAAAGGGAGGAGTTAGGAAAACAGGGGATGGAGAGGAAAAAACAAGGAAGGAATAAATCGGGAAGCGGGGATTTACTGTGAATGGCACATGGGGCCCCTTAAGTACGTGGCAGCCCGATAGGACTGATGACGAACGCCACACTTGTTAGTTCACAAATTGACAAGTTATAGGAGTGGGATTAGGCCATTCAGCCCATCGACTCCACACCGCCATTGAACCACGGCTGATCCCTGCCCCCTAACCCCAATTTTCCTGCCTTCTCCCCATCACCCTCGTCACCCGTTCTAATCAAGGACTCTGCCTTAAAATTTCCACTGAATGTCCACTGACCAGGATGGTGTTGGAACCACGAGTGGCATTGAAGTGTGAGGAGGGTCTTGGGGAAAGGGTTCACATTCTGTGATTGGGGTGAGGGGGGAATTATTGAGTACTACAACTTGGGGTGCCGACGCCCAGAGAGTTAGGCACTGCGATTGCAACCCAGACTGTGGGATGCGGCCATTTTTAATGTACAGGTCGACCGTCAATGTTCCGGCAACTGGCGGCCCGGCACCTACTTTAATCCGGACTTGGAATCTCCCACGGAAGATTCCGGACTTGGAATCTCCCCAGCCCCAACCCCGCCCCACCCCCGCCCCACCCCTCCCAAAATTGTATCAACAAGGCTGGGTGAGTCAGCCCGTCATGGGGCGGCACGGTAGCGCAGCGGTACAGTTGCTGCTTTACAGCGAATGCAGCGCCGGAGACTCAGGTTCGATCCTGACTACGGGTGCTGCACTGTAAGGAGTTTGTACGTTCTCCCCGTGACCTGCGTGGGTTTTCTCCGAGATCTTCGGTTTCCTCCCACACTCCAAAGACGTACAGGTATGTAGGTTAATTGGCTGGGTAAATGTAAAAACTGTCCCTAGTGGGTGTAGGACAGTGTTAATGTACGGGGATCGCTGGGCGGCACGGACTTGGTGGGTCGAAAAGGCCTGTTTCCGGCTGTATATATATATGATATGATATGATCGGCGGCTTGAAGTTGTTCCCTGTGGCCGAGAGGCTCTGAAACTCCAGCCCGGCCGGAGCCAGCAGGTACCTTCCCTTAGTCGACCTCCGGGCCAGTGTCTCGGCTCCTCGGCGGCCTGGGCGGAACGTTCTGGTGACGTCGGAACCCTCTCGGAGGCCGTGACCTCCGTTGCTCCGGCGAAACAGTCCACGCCGAAAGGCTCTGGAACCGGTAAATCTGGTGCCGGTAAATCGGTGGTGGACCTACAACACAATTCCAAGATTGAATATTGATATTGAATACTTTATTGTCCAATGCGATAGGTCGCGGTGAAATTCATTGCTTGCATAGCCAAGGTATGTAAATAGTCGCCCATAAAGGGAACTGCCAGTTACAAATTCCTCCCCCCCCCCCCCCACCCCCCCCGGTCCCCCTTTATCCTTCCTCTCCCCCCCCCCCCCCCTCTCACAGCGCTCCTCCCACGCTGTTCCTTCCCTCGGCAGCGGCGTCCTCAAGCCTGTCCTCGTTCGTCGGTCAACGCCATCATCGACTGCTGCACCGACCTCTCCATTATTGCCGCCGGGACCTCTCCGGACGCCTCCTTGTGTTGGCGCTTTATAAGACACACGAGTAAAATCCCAATGATGTCTTCTCACATTGCACAGAATTCACTGTTTACAGTTTGACGTACCTACTGTTGAGAGCGCGTTACAGATATTAGAGGCTGGGACCTTATAATTATTAAGCAATTAGTGCAAGGTCTGCACCTTGATGCTCCAGGCAGCACAACAGGTTTAGTTGAGTTTAGTTTAGAGATACAGCGCGGAAACAGGCCCTTCGGCCCACCGAGTCCGCACCGAACAGTGATCGCCGCACATTAACACTATCCTATACCCACTAGGGACAATTTTTACATTTGCCCAGCCAATTAACCTACATACCTGTTCGTCTTTGGAGTGCGGGAGGAAACCGAAGATCTCGGGGAGAAAACACGCAGGTCACGGGGAGAACGTACAAACTCCGTACAGACAGCACCCGTAGTCGGGATCGAACCCGGGTCTCAGGCGCTGCATTTTCCGTAAGGCAGCAGCCGTGACCGCCCTCAAAGAAATATTAAGAGATAGCACTCATAGTCAGAGAGTATAAAAATGTGAGGTATCATAATCAGTTTTTCAAACTTTTATCAAATGTCGCAGAATTGCAGTAGATGGATTTGAAATTGCAAGTGCAGCTGACTGAACAATTACTGCTGTCATTTAGTGAAGGGGGCGGACTGTCAGGTCACAGTGGGGCAGCAATAAATAGGTTTGCTTTGGAAACTGACAAGACAATCTCTCAACCGGCACACAGTATGTACAAAGACACTCTATTAAATAATGTGACATTCATCGATGCAATAAGGTAGACAGAACCTTTCACCCCAGGGTGTAAATGTCAAAGACGAGAGGGCATAGCTTTAAGATGAGAGGGGCAACGTTTAAAGGAGATGTGCGGGGCAATTTTCTAACGAAGAGAGCAGTGGTTGCCTGGTGTGCATTGCTGGGGGTTGGTGATGGAGGCATAGACGATAGAAACGTTTCAGAGGCTTTCAGACAGGCGCATGGATACGTAGAAAGTGGAGGGATATGGATCATGCCCCAGGCCATGCGAGATTAGTTTATCTTGGCATCATGTTCAGCACAGAGTTTGTGGGCCGAAGAGCCCGTTCCTGTGCTGTACTGTTCTATGTTCTATGTAACAGATAAAGGTCCAGGGTACCAGTAAAGGGAGAATGCTACTGGCTCACAGGTGGAGTCCACCTACGAGATATGGTCTGCAATCTGATATGAACACGGGAGCATTGGTCAAATTTACCAATAATAGGGGAGTATTAATCGAACTGCATGGGACTATGCTTCTCACACCTTCAGTTTAAAAGAATTGCACCATTGTGGCATGGCATTGGTCTCCTAATTTGAGGAAGGACATCCTTGTAATTGAGGCAGTGCAGCGTAGGTTCACGAGATTGATCCCTGGGATGGCGGGACTGTCATATGAGGAAAGATTGAAAAGAATAGGCTTGTATATCACTGGAGTTTGGAAGGATGAGAGGGGATCTTATAGAAACATATAAAATTATAAAAGGACTGGACAAGCTAGATGCAGGAAAAATGTTCCCAATGTTGGGCGAGTCCAGAACCAGGGGCCACAGTCTTAGAATAAAGGGGAGGCCATTTAAAACTGAGGTGAGAAAAACCTTTTTCACCCAGAGTTGTGAATTTGTGGAATTCTCTGCCACAGAGGGCAGTGGAAGCCAATTCACTGGATGGATTAAGAGAGAGTTAGATAGAGCTCTAGGGGCTAGTGGAATCAAGGGATATGGGGAGAAGGCAGGCACGGGGTATTGATTGGGGACGATCAGCCATGATCACAATGAATGGCGGTGCTGGCTTGAAGGGCCAAATGGCCTCCTCCTGCACCTATTTTCTATGTCTCTATGGTTCAAGGAGGTTCAAAACTGGATATTTTGTCACTTTGCATATCAAACATAGTTAATATCACTAAGGGGACATAAGGAACTGCAGATCCGGGAATCTCGAAGGAACACAAAGTGCTGGAGTAACCCAGTGGGTTAGGCAACATCTGTGATGGACATGGATATGGATATGGATTGCACATTGGGACCCTTCTTCAAAAAGCAGTTCAGTTTTAGTCTAGTTTAGAGATACAGCGCAGAGACAAGCCCTTCAGCCCACCTAGTCCGCACCGACCAGCGATCCCCGCACATTAACACTATCCTACACACACTAGGGACAATTTACACTTACACTAAACTAAGTAACCTGCAAACCCATACATCTTTAGATTGTGGGAGGAAACCGAAGATCTCGGAGAAAACCAACGCAGCTCACGGGTTGCTTGTGTGTCCAATTCTCACAATACTCTGGTCTGAGAAGGGTGTTTTGGGAGTCCGGGCTTTGTCCTTGGAAGCTCTTAAAATATCCATATGAACTATATTATGCTAACAAAGGTCTTTGAACATTGAGAGTTGGACTTGTGCTCCCAGTGCATTACTCCTTGAGAACGTTTGTTCACACAAAAAAACCATCTGAAGTAGGCAATGCAATTGTAAATACTGAAATTGTTTTTAAGATAGACACAAAATGCTGGAGTAACTCAGCGGGACAGGCAGCATCTCTGGATAGAAGGAGTGGGTGACATTTCGGGTCGAGACCCTTCTTCAGACTGATCACGTTTCGGGTTGAGACCCTTCAGACTAAAATTGTATTTAATCATCTGCTGCTGTCTTTGTATTTAAAGAGTATAAACCTTGATGTATTTTGAGCGCAGAGAGAACCTTCCACCAGGCCTCCCCTGTGTGTCTGTGCTGAATAAAGATCTCTTGCATCTCCCTCTCCATTCTTCGTGTGGCTTATTTAAAGTCACAGCATGAAACAAACACCAAGATGAACATACACTAAGACCTGGATAGAGTGGATGTGGAGAGGATGTTTCCACTAGTGGGAGAGTCTAGGACCAGAGGTCACAGCCTCAGAATTAGAGGACATTCCTTTAGGAAGGAGATGAGCAGAGTTGTTGTATGTACTGTCCTTCATTATTAGTTTACTAAATATATATGCTCCATCTGCTGGGTCAGGAAAAAGGGAAAGGGACATTTTTTATACATTGCACTTCAAAATGTTTCATGGGTTAATGAAATGCTTGCAACATGCGATCACAGTTGTAAACCAGGAAACGCAGCAGCTAACTTGCACTTAGCAAGCAACAATATGATCAAAATAATCTGTTTTAATAATATTGAACCAGAAATTTAAATATTGGCCAGAATATCTGGGATAGTGGGATAACTCCCTTGCAAAAAAGGCGTTTTGTTTTTTGCACCCTCCTGAGGGAGCAGATAGGATTTAAGGGCCTGTCCCAGTTACGCGATTTTTTAGGCGACTGCCGGCGACTGTCAAAGTCGTAGCAGATCGCCGAAATGTTCTTTTACCCTACAACAATGACCACGACAATGCCGAGTCAGGTCGATACAAGTTACTTTTTTTGTGAAACTAGCACCTGGCTAAGAGATTACACCGTCTTTGGAAACATCGGGAAATTCCCACGCTTATCAATGCTTCTCCGGCGTCCTCATTTTCGCTGAAATCACTGACAAGTCGGTAATTACTTGAGAGTTTTGAAATATAACATCTTGCCCGGGTTACTTGAAAACCAAGCTTCACGGTAACAAGGCATAAACTGGATTGACTTCCAGTTTACTAATAGCAGTATTAAGAAATTTAATTTTAAACGTGGTTAAATGGATTTTTGTGCAGAGTGTGGGCATTCTTTGAAAATGTACGACAGACGCATACCTGGTTTCTGGGTTGCATATCTGGGTTGGGAGCCTACTTTAAAAGTAATCGCTGATGGCCATAAACATCGCAAAATTCCCACGCTTACCTGACTATCAAACTGTCGCCTCCAATCTACCTGTCAAATGTCCAGACGGTAAATAAATTGGTTGAACACAAGTATTTTATGTTATCTTCAAATGACTTTACTTAATTTAATATTACGTGCTTCTAAATGCATCTGCGACAACCTAGCAAACCTGGGGACAGCATGCAACAGCACCCGCAATAAGCAACGATACCTGGTGATAAGCCAGCTGTCGCAGAGAAATTTCTGTCCGGACAATTTCTCACTTGAGATCCACTAGATTCTTTGAAGACTCCTCACGATCACCCTGGCGAACTGTCAGCGACAGCCTAGTCGCCGGCAGTCGCCTTAAAATCGCCTGTGGGACAGGCTCTTTAGATTCACAAAGCCAGCACCTGCAGTAGCACAATGTTTCTCCATGCTCGAGGGAACCACCAGCCTAGATTTTTATACCTAAATCAACGCAGCTTTCTGCCTGAGTCACATCGCTACCACATAAGCTACTTTGACATTATTAATGCTGAATATTTAAACTGAGAGAGAGCAATCTTTTCACTATGCTTAACATCCTCCCATCAATCAAAATAGACTAATTCGTGTCTCACTCGTGGATGGTGTTTGTGGATTCTTGCATTTCAAATTATGAAATTAACTACCTCAACCTCTTTGATACAATGAAAATCTGTGCTGAGTGCATCTTGAATGTGATTCTTTTCTACTTTCCTCTTCAAAATAGGACAGCCTCAGCAAATATATATAGAAACATAGAAACATAGAAAATAGGTGCAGGAGGAGGCCATTCGGCTCTTCGAGCCAGCACCGCAATTCATTGTGATCATGGCTGATCATTCACAATCAGTAACCTGTGCCCAACCTCTCCCCATATCCTTTGATTCCACTAGCCCCCAGAGCTCTATCTAACTCTCTCTTAAATTCATCCAGTGATTTGGCCTCCACTGCCCTCTGCGGCAGAGAATCCCACAAATTCACAACTCTCCATTGTTCTTTTTTCCATAAACAAGGAGCTGTAGTCGGAATGTGTAGGAAGGAACTGCAGAAGCTGGTTTAACCCGAAGATGGACACATAAAGCTGGAGTAACTCAACGGGTCAGGCAGCATCTCTGGAGAAAAGGAATAGGTGACGTTTCGGGTCGAGACCCTTCTTCAGACTGAGAGTCAGGGGAAAGGGAATTGAGAGATATAGATGTGATATAGAGAGACATAGAACAAATCAATCAAAAAAAAGTAACGATGATAAAGGAGACAGGCCATTGTTTGCTGGAGATGTTGGTGAGAGTACACAAAGCAAGACACAAAATGCTGGGGTAACTCAATGGGTCAGGCAGAATAAACAATAGACAATAGACAATAGGTGCAGGAGGAGGCCATTCGGCCCTTCGAGCCAGCACCGCCATTCAATGTGATCATGGCTGATCATTCTCAATCAGTGCCCCGTTCGTGCCTTCTCCCCATACCCCCTGACTCCGCTATCCTTAAGAGCTCTATCTAGCTCTCTCTTGAATGCATTCAGAGAATTGGCCTCCACTGCCTTCTGTGGTAGAGAATTCCACAGATTCACAACTCTCTGACTGAAAAAGTTTTTCCTCATCTCAGTTCTAAATGGCCTACCCCTTATTCTTAAACTGTGGCCCCTTGTTCTGGACTCCCCCAACATTGGGGACATGTTTCCTGCCTCTAACGTGTCCAACCCCTTAATAATCTTATACGTTTTGATAAGATCTCCTCTCATCCTTCTAAATTGCAGTGTATACAAGAACATGGATAGGTTACATTTTGCGTCCGGACCCTTCTTCAGGGGGGAAGAAAGCTGGACGAGCTTATTCCCCCCACGTCCCTCTCCAATTAGTCTGAAGAAGGGTCCCGATCGGAAAGGTCACCTCTCCATGTTCCCCAGAGATGCTGCCTTACCCGCTGAGTCACTCCAGCACCTTGTGTCTCTTTTATTTTCACTCGTATTTTTCTAAGCAGGTGTTCGGTAGTTAATGACATTTATTAGAAACAATTTGCGAAGTTGACCAGCAAGTTTATAGGTGCACTGTAAGCGTATTCCTCATTAGTACTTCGATCGTGATTTCACAATTCTCTAATGAATTTCGCAGACAACTATCGCTCAGCATGACAGATATTCCATCTGTATTTTTGCATGTAACTGTGGTCTAATTATGTGCTATAAATATTTGCCACAACATGTATTTTGAGTTGCTGCAGTCATCAACAGGCGGTGAGCATTAAATATTTACAATCAACTTGATGTGGTCCTGCTGACATGTAGCTGTGTTTCAAGAGAGAGTTAGATTTAGCTCTTAGGGCTAAAGGAATCAAGGGATATGGGGAAATAGCAGGAACGAGGTACTGATTTTGGATGATCAGTCATGATCATATTGAATGGCGGTGCTAGCCCGAAGGGCCGAATGGCCTAATCCTGCCCCTTTTTTTCTATTTTTCTATGTTTCTAATCAGATCCAGTTTCCAGGGCGTGTTTTCATTCCAATGAACAAATCTAAACCATTAAACAGTGGTAATTTATTGCAAATTGTTAAATGTGAATAATCTGCTTTACCATAAAAAGAGTTTATGCCACAGGTTTCATTGTGTATGATTGTGATACTGCAACATCATGGAGATAACTGGAAATGTTCACGAGAGCATTGTAATGCTCAGCCTTGAATCAGCCTTTTCAATAAATCTGTAATCAGAACCATTTTATACACAAAGAATTATAGAACCATTTGGATGAAAGAACAGTGATCAGGAAACCCCACAAAGTAAATTGAGGCAGTGTTCAAGCATCTATAATTTGCCCTAATATGTTTCCAAGATGGTTCCTCAGTTGTTTGTGTGCAGTTGACTGTTCAGACCAGCCTGAAGAAGGGTCTCGACCGATAACGTCACCGATTTCTTCTCTCCAGAGATGCTGTCTGACCCGCTGAGTTACTCTTAGTGCTTTTTGTGTCTATTTATCTATATCTATTTGTCTATTTATTTGTTTATTGGTCTGGATATTTATGTATTTTTCTGCCTATTAATTAATCAATTCATTCATTTGTTTATTTATTTACAGGATGTGGAAAGGCCAGCATTTATTGCCCATCCCTAATAACCCTTGGGTAGTTGGTGGAAAGCTGTCTTCTTGAACCACATTTGTGCTTCTGATTACTCCAGTCCCAATAGACAATAGACAATAGGTGCAGGAGTAGGCAATTCAGCCCTTCGATCCAGCACCGCCATTCAATGTGATCATGGCTGATCATTCACAATCAGTACCCCGTTCCAACCTTCTCCACATACCCCCTGACTCTGCTATCACTAAGAGCTCTATCTAGCTCTCTCTTGAATGCATTCAGAGAATTGGCCTCCACTGCCTTCTGAGGCAGAGAATTCCACAGATTCACAACTCTCTGACTGAAAAAGGTTTTTCATCATCTCCGTTCTAAATGGCCTACCCCTTATTCTTAAACTGTGGCCCCTGGTTCTGGACTCACCCAACATTGGGAACATGTTTCCTGCCTCTAACGTGTCCAATCCCTTCATAATCTTGTATGTTTCAATAAGATCCCCTCTCATCCTTCTAAATTCCAGTGTATACAAGCCTAGTCGCCCCAGTCTTTCAACACACGACAGTCCCGCCATTCCGGGAATTAACCTAGTGAACCTACGCTGCACGCTCTCCATAGCAAGAATATCCTTCCTCAAATTTGGAGACCAAAACTGCACACAGTACTCCAGGTGCGGTCTCACTAGGGCCCTGTAACAACTGTCCCGGAGTGCCGTTTAGTAAGGAGCTTGAAAATGCAGCCCCCCTTCTCTAACTCTGGTTACTTTCCACTGCCTCTGGTTATGTATCACCATCTCTTTCGAGTGAACAAGAAGAGGAAGTGTCAACGAATGTTGAAGTATATCATGTGGTTGCTGGGCACGATGTAACATTTGTGTGAGATACCCTGGTGTTGGGAAGTGTGTGAGGGTATGTTGAGGGATGTGAATATTAGGTCTAAGTCCTCTTTTGACAATGACTACTGCTAGGTGAGCGAAGGGGATTTGGTGGACCAAGAGATGACAGATGCTGGAAATGAATTAGGTGGGATGTGGCTTTTGAAGATACTTTCACAGATCTTCACCATTCATGAAGAAACGTTGATTTAATGTTTGGCATTTCATCTTGGTAATTGGGGCTACAATCTCAACCCTGGCCTAGGCGTCTATCTGTTTCAATTACCCTTTCGTAATATCTTTGAGAATTTCGGGTGCCATGTTCACAAGTTCACAAGTTATAGGAGTAGAATTAGGCCATTCAGCCCATCGAGTCTATTCCGCCATTTAATCATGGCTAATCTCTGCTTCCTAATCCCATTCTCCTGCCTTCTCCCCATAACCCTTGACACCCGTTCTAATCAAGAATTTGTCTGTCTCTGCCTTAAAAATATCCACTGACTTGGAATCCACAGCCCTCTGCGGCAATGACCTCCACAGATTAACTACCTTCTGCGTAAAGAAGTTCCTCCTCATCTCTATACTATAAAAGCACCCTTTAATTCTGAGGCCACGACCTCTGGTCCTAGACTCTCCCACCAGTGGAAACATCCATTCCACATCCACTCGATCTGTACCTTTCATTATTCTGTAAGTTTCAATGAGGTCCCCTGCTCAACCTTTTAAACTCCAACGAGTACAGGCCCAGTGCTGTCAAATGTTCTTTCCAGTATCTGCAACAAACCCCTAATGCCGTTTCCATAACCTAGCAATAAACACTGTCGTGGTCAGCCACTCGTATTCTCAATGTCTCTTCAGGGTAGGTCGCAGTGCCTGCTCCAGCCAGCACCCATTTTGTTAGGTGCGGGTTGGCTTTGAGCAGTGTGAAAGTATTGACATTGTAACCCTTACCTCACAAGTTGCTGGGTGTAGCCAACAAACAGCATGGTGAAGGCTGCCCGCAAAGAGACATCATTAAATTGAGCAGACAGCTCAAAGTTATGGTGCTGCCTGCATTTCACTGAATGGACACGTGTTAAAGGCACTTCTTAATCCCCACATCTGTTTTGGTGGATAAACTTAACCTGGGTCCTTTTCAAAAGCAGATAGATTCTGAGGTCAGCAGACAATTATCCCACATAACAAGACGAATACGACTGCAGCAAAAGTGTTGGATACATTGAAGGGTTAAAACAAGATGGTAATTTCAATTACAGATGGCTAGAGTTTAGCAAAGGTCTTAAGGCTTACAGTGAGATGTCATAAATGATGCATCCCAGCTTTTAATTAATAGCAAGCCTTTGCTAACTCTGTTTGTGTTGTGTCCACTGGTTTCTATTCAGAGTGCGAATAATCAATTTGGCTCCTTTGACCTTCCACAACTGTGTAAAACGTGAAATGAGTGGTTAACATCCCAAATTCTGAACTGCTTCCTTGCTTAGTTTAGTTTAGCTTAGTTTAGAGATGCAGCGCAGAAACAGGCCCTTCAGCCCACCGAGTCCGCGCCGACCATCGATCCCCACACATCAACGCCATCCTACACACACCAGGGACAATTTACATTTACACCAAGCCAATTAACATACAAACCTGTACGGCTTTTGGAGTGTAAAAGATTTTTTTTAGAGATACAGCGCGGAAACAGGCCCTTCAGCCCACCGAGTCCGCGCTGCCCAGCGATCCCCGCACATTAACACTATCCTACACACACTAGGGACAATTTTTACATTTTACCCAGTCAATTAACCTACATACCTGTACATCTTTGGAGTGTGGGAGGAAACCGAAGATCTCGGAGAAAACCCACGCAGGTCACGGGGAGAACGTACAAACTCCGTACAGATGGCGCCCGTAGTCAGGATCGAACCTGAGTCTCAGGCGCTGCATTCGCTGTAAGGCAGCAACTCTACCGCTGCGCCACCGTGCCGATTAAGGAAACCGAAGATAACCCACGCAGGTCACGGGGAGAACGTACAAGCTCTGTACCACTGCACCCACAGTCAGGATCGAACCTGGGCCTCTGGCGCTGTAAGCCAGCAACTCTACCACTGCGCCACCGTGCAGCCCCATTTGTGGAAGACTGCATATTTCCCCAAATCAACCTTTGCCACAGGAGATATAGAATGTAGGAGCATGATTATTTACTTTCCGCAAGATACTAGACATGTAGTTAGAGGCGACAAGTACATGACCTTTCACTTTGACAGCTTATTGACAGGCCTGGAGGCAGATTGACCATTAATGTGTGAATCATTGAAGTATCCTGTGAAAAACAAACTTCACCTTATAGACCGCTAAAGCATAAAATACGCAGTTTGGCCCACCAATTCTACTCAGACCATCAAACACCCGTTGTTGCACTAACAATACACTAAAACTTTTTATTCTCCCCACATACCCCTTGATTCCCTTCCAGATTCTACCAGCCACCTTTATGCACTGGAGCCCATAAACCTACAACCTGCATGTTTTTTTGGGAAGTGTGTTGACAGAAGAATCACTTGACAAAACGAAAGCATTTGATAGCTTTATCCTGTTCCATATTGGCTATTGCCTTGACATGCCCAGCAGGAGCCAATGCAGAATTATGTCTTGCAGAATTAGGGTCACCTTCACTTTCCCCAGAACCATCATCTATTTTCAGCTTCTTGACCTTTATGTCACAGAAAGGGAATCTTAACAACACCGGTGGATAGAGGCTGGATAAGTAAACAGTCTAAGTGCATTGTGCGACGTGTCCTGTCATCTTGATGTCTTCCAGTTGATCTTGACATTAACCTCCTCTTTTTGCCATGTGTGCAGGGCAGGCGTTTTAAAGAATAAGACTCAACTGTCTCGATTGAAAAATACAGCATGGAAACAGGGCCTTCATCACACAGAGTCCCTGCCGCCAACCACTGGTTGCCCGTTCACATCAGTGCTATGTTATCCCACATTCGCATCCACTCCCTGTACACTAGGAGCAATTTACAGAGGGCCAATTGACCAACAAGCTTGCACATGTTTGGGATGTGGGAGGAAACGGGAGCAACCAGAGGAAACCCATGCGATCACGGGGAGAAGGTGCAGATTCCAAACAGATAGTGCCCAAGGTCGAGATTGAACTCTGGCACCGTGAGGCAGCAGCTCTACTTGCCATGAGGCAGCACGGTGACGCAGCGGTAGAGTTGCTGCCTTACAGCGAATGCAGCGCCGGAGATTCAGGTTCGATCCTGACTACGGGCGCCGTCTGTATGGAGTTTGTACGTTCTCCCCGTGACCTGCGTGGGTTTTCTCCGAGATCTTCGGTTTCCTCCCACACTCCAAAGACGTACAGGTATGTAGGTTAATTGGCTTGGCAAATGTAAAATGTGTCCCTAGTGGGTATAGGATAGTGTTAATGTACGGGGATCGCTGGGCGGCACGGACCCGGTGGGCCGAAGGGCCTGTTTCCGCGCTGTATCTCTAAATCTAAAAAATCTACTTGCTGTACAATGCGCCTTCTTGACTTTGGCAAATGTATTTAGCTTTCTCGCGCTCTATTCGCAAAACCATCTGTCAAGACCGAGTTTAGCCCAAAAGGTAACTCTGTTATTTATGTTTCTTTGCTTGATCAGTAGATGCAGGGGTACTGAACTAAAGGAAAAGGTGTAGGAAGGAACTGAAGATATTGGTTTACACAGAACATTGACACAAAATGCTGGATTAACTTCAGACTGAGACTCAGGGGAGAGGGAAACTAGAGATATGAAAAGGTACAGAATAAATCACAGCCGACAGCGGTGACTCAAGAAAGGTGGAGCCCACAATGTTCCATTGTTGGCTGTGGAAGTGGTGATAATGAAGCGATACAAACAGTGAAACTAGCAAGATGATGAGGGTGAGTTTGCTTGTTAGCTGCCCAAGCGAAATATGAGGTGCTTTTCCTCCAATTTGCATTGGGCCTCAGTCTGACTGGGGAGGAGGCCCAGGACAGAGAGGTCAGTGTGGGAGTGGGAAGGGTAGTTGAAATATTTGGCAACTGGGAGATCAGGAAGGCTGAAGTGGACTGAGTGAAGGTGTTCAGCGAAACTTTGATCTTTGACTCCATTGATCCTGGGCTTCCCGACCCCTCCAACTGACTCTACTTTCAATTACTTACTTTAGTGATTGTCACACAAAAGGAGTTTCCAGTTGCACCATTGGAAGGAACTGGACAGTACGAAGAAGAGTTCCAACTGGAAACATTGTCCAGGAAGGAACTGGACAGTACGAAGTAGAGTTCCAACCAGAAACATTGTCTAGGAAGGAACTGCAGATGCTGGTTTAAACCAAAGATTGACACAAAATGCTGGAGTAACTCAGCGGGACAGGCAGCATCTCTGGAGAGAAGGAATGGGCGACAAATCGGGTCGAGACCCTTCTTCAGACTACAGTCAGGGGAAAGGGAAATGAGAGATATAGATGATGAAGTAGAGATATCTTGCATTCATTTGATCTGTATCTCTCCACTTCACCGTCTATATGCCTCCTTTCCCTTTCGCTTGACTCTAGTCCGAAGAACGGTCTCGACCTGAAACATCACCCATTCCTTCTCTCCAGAGATGCTGTCTGTCCCACTGAGTTACCCATTGTCTGTCTATTCCCCTCCACAGATGCTGCCTGACCTGGTGTGTTCCTCCGGGAATTTATTTTTTTTGTTCAAGATTCCAGCATTCACAGTCACGTGGCTCGGCAGAGGAAATGTTACCGGTCAATCTATTCTACATTCTTTTATTAATAAACTAACTTTGGTTGCAGTTTCATATATCAACAGAAACTCAGAGAAGTGAATGAAGGATATGCCAAGAGAGTAAATGCCATTTTCTACAGCAGCACATGATGCCCATCTGTAAATCAACATAGAGGATCCAATAACTCATTGAAAATGTGTTCATTCGCGGAGACTTCTTTCATATTTATTGTTATTTCATAAGAGCAATTGGTCGATGTACAGTTTGTTTAGTGCAATACAAAAGAATGGTAAATGGAATAACAAATTGATAATACAACCGGAAATTTTGTGAGGCCACATTTCATCTCTCACGAGATTCCTCATGTTTTATTCATAACATTAGAAATATATTACTTTTCAGACATTTCACAGAAACTGAAATTTGATGACATTGAATTATGAACCACAGTCCTTTAATGGAACTGACAATCTGAAAGATTAAAAAAATCCAATCACTTTCACCTGTTTGTTAATTTACAAGTTGTAATGATGCACAATATTTATTGCTCTGTCAATATAGAATTATTACACCTTTAAGTGCTCCTCTGACTATCATCAAAGCTAATAGTGAATAAAAATAAATCATCATTCACAAGCAGTATGGTACTCAAGAAGGTTTAATGCTCAGACTTGCTTTCCTTTCTGCCACTGTAACTTCAGTGACACCATGCCAGATGAAAACATTTTTTTTAGCATCATTTCAAACTAAATAATTCATCAGATACCTTGTGACTAAATAGGCTGTCTAATATTTTTCTTACAAATTTATGACCATTCCGATTAGCAACACAGACACTGATGATGGTCGGTCATCCTCCATGCAAAGACATTCAATTGGTAAGTGTATGAAACCTCAGATGAATCTCTGCTTCTGATAACACCTGACTGACGAGAGGAGTGGGTTTATATAATATAAGAAAATAACTGCAGATGCTGGTACAAATCAAAGGTATTTATTCACACAATGCTGGAGTAACTCAGCAGGTCAGGCAGCATCTCAGGAGAGAAGGAATGGGTATTGTCGTTTCGGGTCGAGACCCTTCTTCAGACTGATGTCAGGGAGGGGCGGGACAAAGGAAGGATATAGGTGGAGACAGAAAGACAGTGGGAGATCTGGGAAGGGGGAGGGGAAGAGAGGGACAGAGGAACTATCTAAAGTTGGAGAAGTCGATGTTCATACCGCTGGGCTGCAAGCTGCCCAGGCGAAATATGAGGTGCTGTTCCTCCAATTTCCGTTGGGCCTCACTATGGCACTGGAGGAGGCCCATGATGGAGAGGGTCTGGGCATTGCCACCAGAGCCTTCAAGGAGGTGGCTCGGGCGAGGAGAGGGACGCCAGTACGCGGGCCGAGCCAGTGAAGGGCGACGGAGGAGGCCCTGCAGCAGCCTGCGGCCTACCTGGATCGGGAGCTGCTCCAGTACATCCAGCACGTGGACTTTTGGAAATGGCGCTAAAATATAGTGACTCGTCCATGTGTGAGCTATGCAAAAAGAATTTCACTGAGTAGTGCTTACTTGACGATAAAGAAACATGGACATGGTTTTAATCCAACTGAATGTGCGGATTAAAAATAAAAATAGAATGGACTGCTCTTTTTGCATTATACTTCCTGTGGATATGATGCAAAACAACTGCAAGGTTATCAATTTAATTCAAAATATGTTCAAATTCGTTCCTTCTCTGTCTGGAAAGCTCTTAGTGCATCCATGGAGTTCTGAATGCAAATCAATTTGGAAAGGATCAGTGTAGATTTAGGCCTTTTCAATCTTGGTTTACATTGTTCATTCTGAAGAGGTCAATGCTGTGCAATAATCTTTCATTCCAGCGCGGCTTCCATTTTCAATTCTGCCTATGTTTAAACTTCAGTGTTGTGCAAACCTTTCATACGTTGCAGACATGACATCTGGAAGAGACGGAAGCCTGGATTATCATAGTCAATCTCGTTTTAAATTGGTTAAGACTAGGATTACATCAAAAGAGACCAAGGGATGTAATTATTGAAATAGTTGGCGATGTTGACCCTTCTTCACTGATATGCATATACAGCATAAACAGATGGCACAGATGGAGTCACAGATCCACCTGCTTTTTTCTTTCGGAATGATCTTTCAACCCTGACAGAACTGGAGCGGCACGGTGGCGTGGCAGTAGAGTTGATGCCTTACAGCGCTGGAGGCCCGGGTTCGATCCCGACTCCGGGTGCTGTCAATAGACAATACACAATAGACAATAGGTGCAGGAGTAGGCCATTCGGCCCGTCGAGCTAGCACCGCCATTCAATGTGATCATGGCTGATCATTCTCAATCAGTAGCCCGTTCCTGCCTTCTCCCCATACCCCCTGACTCCACTATCCTTAAGAGCTCTATCTAGCTCTCTCTTGAATGCATTCAGAGAATTGGCCTCCACTGCCTTCCGAGGCAGAGAATTCCACAGATTCACAACTCTCTGACTGAAAAGGTTTTTCCTCATCTCCGTTCAAAATGGCCTACCCCTTATTCTTAAACTGTGGCCCCTGGTTCGGGACTCCCCCAACATTGGGAACATGTTTCCTGCCTCTAACGTGTCCAACACCTTAATAATTTTATACGTTTCGATAAGATCCCCTCTCATCCTTCTAATGGAGTCTTTATGGAGTTTGTACGTTCTCCCTGTGACCTGCGTGGGTTTTCTCCGAGATCTTTGGTTTCCTCCCACACTCCAAAGATGTACAGGTTTGTAGGTTAATTGGCTTGGTTTGTAAAATTGTGTGTGGGATAGTGTCAATGTGTAGGGATCACTGGTCGGCGCGGACTCGGTGGGCCGAAGTGCCTGTTTCCGCGCTGTATCTCTAAACTAAACTAAACTAAACTGTTTTCAGCCTGTCCTGCCACACTGTGGCTGTACAATGTTAGTCTGACATTGAGGGCAACACAGCGAGTAGAGCTACTGCATCACATTTTGGTCTCCTAACCTGAGGAAAGACATTCTTGCCATAGAGGGAGTACAGAGAAGGTTCACCAGATTGATTCCTGGGATGGCAGGACTTTCATATGAAGAAAGACTGGATAGACTCGGCTTGTACTTGCTGGAATTTAGAAGATTGAGGGGGGATCTTATAAAAACTTACAAAATTCTTAAGGGGTTGGACAGGCTAGATGCAGGAAGATTGTTCCCGATGTTGGGGAAGTCCAGAACAAGGGGTCACAGTTTAAGGATAAGGGGGAAGTCTTTTGGGACCGAGATGAGAACGTTTTTTTTCACACAGAGAGTGGTGAATCTGTGGAATTCTCTGCCACAGAAGGTAGTTGAGGCCAGTTCATTGGCTATATTTAAGAGGGAGTTAGATGTGGCCCTTGTGGCTAAAGGGATCAGGGGGTATGGAGAGAAGGCAGGTATGGGATACTGAGTTGAATGATCAGCCATGATCATATTGAATGGCGGTGCGTACAGGCTCGAAGGGCCGAATGGCCTACTCCTGCACCTATTTTCTATGTTTCTATGTTTCTACTCCACTAGAGACACGGGTTCAATCCTGACCTCAGGTACGATCTTGCGGAGTTTGCATGTTTTTCCTGATTTCCTGTGGGTGCCCTGGTTTTCCTCCCACAACACAAAGATGTGCAGGTTAATTGGCCTCTGAAAAATTACCCCGAACATGTAGGGAGAGGGGTAACTTAGAATTAATAGAATCGGTGATCAATGAATCGGTCAGCATGGACTCGGTGGGCCGAAGTGCCTGTTTCCCTGCTGTATCTATAAACTAAGCTAAAGTAAACTGAAAAAAAACGAAAGTAAAATAAACAAAACTAAACATCCATGCCTGTTGTAACGTCCTTGAGAGGAGTCTATGAGCTGTGAGTCATCCTTCATGACTCTCTCAGGTTATCCAGTCTAAACTTGATTCAACCTAGGACACCAACAATGTACCTCATGCAATTATTTAACATCATGAAAACAATAATGTTAAGCCAAAAATTGCAGAATGGCACATGAAAGCAGATGGGTACGAAACTCACCCGGGGAAATGAGTCAGAGAATTATACTTAACTCTAGTATTTTTCAGACAAAGAAAGCTGGAGTAGCTCAGCGGGTTAGACAGCACCTCTGGAGAAAAAGGAATAGGTGACATTTCGGGTCGAGTGTGGGGATAAATGGGTCTGTTTCAGAATGGCAGACAGTGACCAGTGGGGTACCGCAAGGCTCGGTGCTGGGACCGCAGTTATTTACAATATACATTAATGACTTGGATGAAGGGATTAAATGTACCATTAGCAAATTTGCAGATGATACAAAGCTGGGTGGTAGTGTGAACTGTGAGGAAGATGCTATGAGGTTGCAGGGTGACTTGGACAGGTTGTGAGAGTGGGCGGATGCATGGCAGATGCAGTTTAATGTGGATAAGTGTGAGGTTATCCACTTTGGTGGTAAGAATCGGAAGGCAGAGTATTATCTGAATGATGTCAAGTTAGGAACAGGGGACGTACAACGAGATCTGGGTGTCCTAGTGCATCAGTCACTGAAAGGAAGCATGCAGGTACAGCAGGCAGTGAAGAAAGCCAATGGAATGTTGGCCTTTATAACAAGAGGAGTTGAGTATAGGAGCAAAGAGGTCCTTCTGCAGTTGTACAGGGCCCTAGTGAGACCGCACCTGGAGTACTGTGTGCAGTTTTGGTCTCCAAATTTGAGGAAGGATATTCTTGCTATTGAGGGCGTGCAGTGTAGGTTTACTAGGTTAATTCCCGGAATGGCGGGACTGTCATATGTTGAAAGACTGGAGCGACTAGGCTTGTATACACTGGAACTTAGAAGGATGAGAGGAGATCTTATCGAAACGTATAAGATTATTAAGGGGTTGGACACGTTAGAGGCAGGAAACATGTTCCCAATGTTGGGGGAGTCCAGAACAAGGGGCCACAGTTTAAGAATAAGGGGTAGGCCATTTAGAACTGAGATGAGGGAAAACCTTTTCAGTCAGAGAGTTGTGAATCTGTGGAATTCTCTGCCTCACTAGGCAGTGGAGGCCAATTCTCGGAATGCATTCAAGAGAGAGCTAGATAGAGCCCTTAAGGGTAGGTCAGGGGGTATGGGGAGAAGGCAGGAACGGGGTACTGATTGAGAATGATCAGCCATGATCACATTGAATGGCGGTGCTGGCTCAAAGGGCCGAATGGCCTCCTCCTGCACCTATTGTCTGTTGTCTATTGTCTATTGAGACCATTCTTCAGAGTGAGAGTCAGGGGAAAGGGGAATGAGAGATTTAGACGGTACTTGGGACAAATGAATGGAAGATATGCAGAAAGCAACAATAATCAAGGAGATGTGGAGCCCACAATGGTTCATTGTTGGCTGTGGGGTAGGTGATAGCAAGTTAATACAGACAGTGGAACTCAACAGGACAACAGTAAAACTCGTACGATGACTAGGGTTGGGGAGGGACAGAGACAGAGGGGATGTAAGGGTTACTTGAATTGAGAGAAATCTATATTCTACCGCTAGGTCGTAAGCTGCCCAAGCGATATATGAGGTGCTCTAATTTCCGTTTGGTCTCACTCTGACAATGGACCAGGACAGAGAGGTCAGCATGAGAGTGGGAAGGGGAGTTAAAGAGTTTGGCAAGCGGAAGATCACCTAGGCCGAGGCAGACTCGGCTATTTCACTTAGTATTATTTAATATTTTTCATTTCACTCCACCTGTTGTACTTGTGTTTGGCTTTGATTGTATCCTTGTATTCTTCATTGGATAGCACACAAAAAAAAAGCTTTTCACTGTACCTCAGTACACGTGACAATAATAAACCTAAACCTGAACCCAGTAGTGCTTGAGCATTAATACTTGAGAAGTGTCAAATGCAGCATGCAGTGAAGAGTTTAGTGTACAAAAGGATTCAGAGCTGAGTTATTCTTTCAATAAAATAATGTTTTGTTTATCGCTGTACCTCCATCGATATGTTCATCCTCGTAGCCGCACAAAGACACCCGCACAATATGAATTCAGGAAGAGCTATACAAACTAGTGGTCTTTCCCAACAGAGTTTTGGGTGCTTCGGTTAGTGGAGATACTCTACTAATCTTGAACATGCATGGCAAGGACAGAGAGTTCCATCACCTCACCGACAAGATTAGGAACCGACCACGTTTCTGCAGTCTGAACAATTAACCAACAAACCTGTACGTCTTTGGGAGTGTGGGAAGAAACCGAAGATCTCGGAAATAACCCACGCAGGTCGCGGGGAGAACGTACAAACTCCATACAGACAAGCACCTGTAGTCAGGATGGAACCTGGGTCTCTGGTGCTGTAAGGCAGTAGCTCTATCGCTGCGCCACCGTGCCGCACACATGTAGGCAAATGAGATGCGTTGATCTTGCCATTATCTTCGGCACAGACATTGTGGGCCGAAGGGCCTGTTCCCATACTGTGCTTTACTGAGTTCTAAGTTCTATGTTATGATCATGCTGGCACCATCCTTTTGGGGGCAAGAAAAAACTGATTTGCCTCTTAAAATGGTAACACGTGGGTTAAAACACTGGTTATCACCTCTAATAGTTCACAGATGTCATTATCACCCTCCTCCTTTTTCATGGCTGCGCCTTTCAAATACAAAGAATGCAGGAAACAATGTTGGTTCTCAGGTCAGGCGAGCCTTTGTTGTCATGTGCCTTCTGTTGTGCTGAGGCATCTGGATGGCATTTCAAGAGCCTTGTGCTATGTTTTTGATGATCCTGTTTGGTATGTTAACCTCATTGTCTCATCTCCTGGTGTTTGTCTTTCTGCAGGATAGTGGAGAAGCTCAGGAATATTCGCCCTTGGAACAGCGACCCGCCCACAATGCTTTCACCTTCAAAGGTTCAGATTACAGATGGCTGGAGTCTTTTTGTGGGTTATTAACACATTCAATGCCAGGCAATAACAAAAAAAAAATGATCGTAGGGAATCTGTAACCGCTTCTGTTTTTGAGATTAGATAAAGCTATTTATGGAAAGGTGTACAAAAAAAAAGCATAAAGCAAAGCATTGGGTAGCAAAATGGCTCAACCTGTAGAATAGCTATTTAATAACCAGGTTTAGAACATAGAAGAACGTAGAGAACATAGAACATACTGGTGCGGCACGGTGGCGCAGCGGTAGAGTTGCTGCCTTACAGCGAATGCAGCGCCGGAGACTCAGGTTCGATCCTGACTACGGGCGCCGTCTGTACGGAGTTGGTACGTTCTCCCCGTGACCTGCGTGGGTTTTCTCTTGAGATCTTCGGTTTCCTCCCACACTCCAAAGACGTACAGGTTTGTAGGTTAATTGACTGGGTAAATGTAAAAATTGTCCTAGTGTGTGTAGGATAATGTTAAGCGGGGATAGGTGGGCGGCGCGGACTCGGTGGGCCGAAGGGCCTGTTTCCGCGCTGTATCTCTAAATCTAAATCTAAAGAAAGGTCTCCACCCAAAACGTCACCCATTTCTTCTCTCCAGAGATGCTGCCTGTCCCCGCTGAATTACTCCAGCACTTTGTCTATCTTCGGTGTAAACCAGCATCTGCAGTTCCTTCCCGCACATGAATTGGCCCTTCGGCCCACAATGTTTGTGCTGAACATGATGTCAAGTTAAACTGATCTCATCTGCCTGGACACGACTCCATCCAAGGACCCAAACAGTCTTTCCAGCTGAGGCAGAGGTTCACCTGCACCTCTTCCAACCTCATCTATTGTATCCGCTGTTCCAGATGTCAACTTCTCTACATCGGCGAGATCAATCGCAGGCTTGGCGATCGTTTCGCTCAACACCTTCGCTCAGTCCGCCTTAACCAACCTGATCTCCCGGTGGCTGAGCACTTCAACTCCCCCTCCCACTCCCAGTCTGACCTTTCTGTCATGGGCCTCCTCCATTGTCATAGTGAGGCCCCCCACAAATTGGAGGAACAGCATCTCATATTTCGCCTGGGCAGTTTACACCCCAGTGGTATGAACATTGATTTCTCTAACTTCAGATAGTTCCTCTGTCCCTCTCTTTCCCCTCCCCTTCCCAGTTCTCCCACTGTCTTCCTGTCTCCAACTACATCCTATCTCTGTCCCGCCCCCTCCCCTGGCACCAGTCTGAAGAAGGGTCTTGACCCGAAACGTCACCCATTCCTTCTCTCCCGAGAATCTGCCTGACACGCTGAGTTACTCCAGCATTTTGTGATACCTTCGATTTGCACCAGCATCTGCAGTTATTTTCCTATCCATATCCTTCTATTCCTTGCCCTTCCATGTGCCGATCTCTAAGCCTCTTACATGCCATTTCGTATCTGCCACCACCACCACATCGGCAATGTGTTCCAGGTCCCCACAACAGCCTATATTAAAAACTTTCCCCACACATCTCTGTTAAACTTACCCCCTCTCGCTTTATAACTAGGTCATCTAGCGCCGGCCATCTACACCCTGGGATAAAGGATTCTGATAGTTCACCCTATGCCACTCATAATTTTAGATACTTCTATCAAGTCTCCACTCAACCTCCGACGCTCCAGTGAAAACAATCCCGTTTTGTTCAAACTCTCCTTGTAGCTGAAATTCTCAAACCCAGGCAGCGTTCTGGTAAACCTCCTGTGCATCTTCTCCACATCCTTCCTGTAATGGTGTGATTAGAACTGCACGCAATACTCCAAATGCGGCCTAACCAAAGATCATTGTGTTATGTTTTTGACGATGCTGATTCGTATTTTTAACCTCATTGTCTCTTCAGAATTGTTTTGTCACACCTAGACTAGGTGTGTTCTGTTCTTTCTATAACTACCTGGGTTTTCCCGGGGCTTCTTTAGATTATTTTTTAGATTTAGAGATACAGCGCGGGAACAGGCCCTTCGGCCCACCAAGTCCGCGCCGCCCAGCGATCCCCGCACATTAACACCATCCTACACCCACTAGGGACAATTTTTACATTTTACCCAGTCAATTAACCTACATACCTGTAAGTCTTTGGAGTGTGGGAGGAAACCGAAGATCTCGGAGAAAACCCACGCAGGTCACGGGGAGAACGTACAAACTCCGTACAGACGGCGCCCGTAGTCAGGATCGAACCTGAGTCTCAGGCGCTGCATTCGCTGTAAGGCAGCAACTCTACCGCTGCGCCACCTTTGCACATCCCAATTGGTAGATTAAGCGTTTCGTGAAATCTATCTCCAATAGATGGATAAAAGGTAGAATCCGGGGGGAATTGATGGGACTATGAGGAGAATAAAAAGGGACTTGTGTAAATGGGTGTGTGAAGACAGGCACGGACCTGGTGGGCCGAAGGGCTTGTGTCCGCACTGTACGACTCCAAATACATTACTGTTAATGCCCCGCAAAGAGTGGGTCGCCCTGAACCGGCTCCGCACAGTGGTCGGCCGATTAAACGCCAACATGCATCGCTGGGGGGTTGCGTCCATCAGCAGCCTGCGTGTGTGGAGCAGACCAGCAAACAGCGCGGCATGTCATTGTTGACTGCACTGTCCGCCGTCCCCCTGGTGGAGGGGTAGATCTCACGGCCCTCGACAACAGCACATTGCACTGGCTACAGCACTTTGGTGGTAAGAATAGGAAGGCAGAGTATTATCTGAATGGTGTCAAGTTAGGAAATGGGGACGTACAACGTGATCTGGGTGTCCTAGTGCATCAGTTACTGAAAGGAAGCATGCAGGTACAGCAGGCAGTGAAGAAAGCCAATGGAATGTTGGCCTTCATAACAAGAGGAGTTGAGTAGAGGAGCAAAGAGGTCCTTCTGCAGTTGTACAGGGCCCTAGTGAGACCGCACCTGGAGTACTGTGTGCAGTTTTGGTCTCCAAATTTGAGGAAGGATATTCTTGCTATTGAGGGCGTGCAGCATAGGTTTACTAGGTTAATTCCCGGAATGGCGGGACTGTCATATGTTGAAAGACTGGAGCGACTAGGTTTGTATACACTGGAATTTAGATGGATGAGAGGAGATCTTATCGAAACGTATAAGATTATTAAGGGGTTGGACACGTTAAACATGTTCCCAATGTTGGGGGAGTCCAGAACCAGGGGCCACAGTTTAAGAATAAGGGGTAGGCCATTTAGAACTGAGATGAGGAAAAACATTTTCAGTCAGAGAGTTGTGAATCTGTGGAATTCTCTGCCTCAGAAGGCAGAGGAGGCCAATTCTCTGAATGCATTCAAGAGAGAGGTAGATAGAGCTCTTAAGGTTAGCGGAGTCAGGGGGTATGGGGAGAAGGCAGGAACGGGGTACTGATTGGGAATGATCAGCCATGATCACATTGAGTGGCGGTGCTGGCTCGAAGGGCCGAATGGCCTCCTTCTACACCTATTGTCTATTGTCTATTGTCTACAGCGCCTGGAGGTGTCACATAACTTCTGCTGCCTCAAACGCAAGTAGAAGAAGAAGAAGTAGAAGAAAGTTAATGAAAAGCTATTGCCAAGCATTTTTTTGGAAATTATACTTCTTCCATGTTAAAGCAAGATTTTCAAACAGAGACATTATGCCAAATGGTTTTTCGGAACCTGCCAAATGTATTGAGGTTAAAAATAAAAATAATTGTTGGAAAGATTTTGCGGATCATGCTCTTAGATCTGTGGAAAGAGAAACAAGAGTTAACCTTTCAAAGCTTCTGTTGTTAGTCCAGATTTGCACCTCCATCAGTTCACTGAACCTCACCATCATCATCATCATCATCATATATATACAGCCGGAAACAGGCCTTTTCGGCCCTCCAAGTCCGTGCCGCCCAGTGATCCCCGTACACTAACACTATCCTACACCCACTAGGGACAATTTTTACATTTACCCAGCCAATTAACCTACATACCTGCACGTCTTTGGAGTGTGGGAGGAAACCGAAGATCTCGGAGAAAACCCACGCAGGTCACGGGGAGAACGTACAAACTCCTTACAGTGCAGCACCCGCACAATGCCTTCACTTTTTTTTTCCAGGGTTTCTTCGTCAGAACCGTCCTGACTATTCCCGGGTCTCAGTGCCTCCACCCTTCCTGGGATCTTGTTGTTAGAGCCTCTTTCACCATTCACACCTCTCAATGGCAGGTCCACGTTCACCTTTCTGGAGACCTCACAGTCAGCCTGTCACTCCATCAGCCCCAAGCTCTCAATTACGCATTTTGTAAGACATTTGGACAAATATAATGGTTAGGAAAAGATTGAGAGGGCTATGAGCCAACTGCAGGCGAAAGGGACTAGCCCGGAATGCCAACTTGGTCGGCATGGACAAAGTGGGCCGAAGGGCCTGTTTCCTTGCTGTATCGCTCCATGACTCTGTGATTCTCACAGTGTAAAAGCCTGGGTGAGGAATCCATCTATGACAGAAGGGTAGAAATTAGGTTTCCTAAAGAAAGAGGACATCTCCGATATCCTAGGACAGAAAGTCTCATCGTGAAATGACATGGGCTGTTGGGCATAAGGTGCAGGTGCTGCACAAACGGAGTTGCCTCGCGTACTCTACAGCTCACTGATGTAGAGGAGGCCACATTGAGTTCCCTGGACCAAATTGGAGGAGGTGCACCTGAATCTCTGCCTGACATACGATGTGCATTTGACGGCACTGGGCCTGTATTCGCTTGAGTTTCGAAGAATGAGGGGGGACCTAATTGAAACGCACCGAATAGAAGGCTTGGATAGAGTGGATGTGGAGAGGATTGTGGGAGTGGATAGTGGGAGAGTCTACGACTAGAGGTCAGTCTCAGAATTAAGGGACGTTCCTTTAGGAAGGAGATGAGGCGGAATTTCTTCGGTCAGAGTGTGGCGAATCTGTGAAATTCTTTGCCACAGAAGGCTGTGGAGGCCAGGTCCATGGATATTTTTAAGGCAGAGATAGATAGATTCTTGATTGGTACCGGTGTCAAGGGTTCTTGGGAGAAGGCAGGAGAATGGGGTTAGGAGGGAGAGATAGATCAGCCATGATTGAATGGCGGAGTGGACTTGATGGTCTGAATGGCCTAATTCTGCTCCTATCACTTCTCACCTTATAGCCTCTGACCTCACCTAGAAGAAATGAATAGGTCTTTGGACAGTGGCGAGGGAGAGGTGCAAGTATTGCACCTCGTACATTGTAGAGGAGAGCACCAGATCGCAGGTAGGGGTAGGTGGGGAAACAGTCAAAGGTGGATGACATGGGCTCTTATCTTCCATTGCTTTCATTCATTATGAGTTACTTTTTGTTGTTCAATAAAATAAAAACGTTAGTAATACAATTTCAACAATTACATTTATTTAAAGATATACAAAGTGATGGAGCAACATGAAGAAGGATCTCGACCCAAATCGTCACCCATTCTTTCTCTCCAGAGAGATGCTGCCTGTCCCGCTGAGTTACTCCAGCATTTTGTGTCCATCTTCTGTATTTGTGACTATGTTTCCATGACTACTGAACCCTTGGAATACAGATGACGAATGTATTCCAACATTGCTCTTAGACATTGCTCAGTCTGAAGAAGGGTCTCGACCCGAAACGTTGCCGATTCCTTCTCTCCTGAGATGCTGCCTGACCTGCTGAGTTATTCACTCCAGCATTTTGTGAATAAATACCTTGCTCTTAGACAAGTGATTTCAGGATTTTAACTTAATGATAGTGATTTATTTCCAGGCCAGGATAGTGTTTAGGTACAAGCCAGTAGAATGAAAGGAAAATTGTGGCCCCTCCACACTTCATTTGAAAATATAAGCGAGAATCAGGATGAATAAATAGACAATGGACAATAGACAATAGGTGCAGGAGTAGGCCATTCGGCCCTTCGAGCCAGCACCACCATTCAATGTGATCATGGCTGATCATTCACAATCAGTACCCCGTTCCTGCCTTCTCTCTTTACAGGTTGACCACGATGAGCATCTCATTGTAGGAAGAAAATTAAGTGCTAGGTATGTCGGTAGCTCAGAAGATGGTAAACCGTGAGTTTGCTTTGGATGCAAATGAATGCAAACATTATTATTAATTGAATTGGAAAAAATAACATTTAGAGAGCAGAATAAAACATGTTAGGCATTAAACTACTTTTTATGTTGCTTATGTTGCTTCTAATAATCGAAGGTATCACAAAATGCTGGAGTAACTCAGCAGGTCAGGCAGCATCTAGGAGAGAAGGAATGGGTGACGTTTCGGGTCGAGACCCTTCTTCAGACTGATCAGACGTCCATCAGTCTGAAGAAGGGTCTCGACCCGAAACGTCACCCATTCCTCCTCTCCTGAGATGCTGCCTGACCTGCTGAGTTACTCCAGCATTTTGTGATACCTTCGATTTGTACCAGCATCTGCCGTTATTTTCTTACTCTAATAATCAATGGATCATTGGTGTCTTAGATGTATCATCAGTAACAATTGTGTGGTTCACATAGCTGCAAGACCCAGAGTATAGCTTGAATGTTTAAGATATTGTTTGAGCTAAATTGAATGGGTTGAATGGATTAGGTGGGTAGGTAGAAGTAGAAACAGAAACATAGAAACAGGAAATAGGTGCAGGAATAGGCTATTCGGCCCTTCGAGCCAGCGCCGCCATTCAATATGATCATGGCTGATCATTCAAAATCAAAGGTGAAATGACATGAGCTCTTATCTTCCATTGCTTTCATTCATTATGAGTTACTTTTTGTTGTTCAATAAAATAAAAACATTACTAATACAATTTCAATAATTACGTTTATTTAAAGACATACAAAGTGCTGGAGCAACATGGGCTTTTTCCCCATATCCCTTGATTCCATTAGTCCTTAGAGCTAAAACTAACTCTCTCTTGAAAACATCTGGTGAATTGGCCTCCCTGCCTTCTGTGGTAGAGAATTCCACAGATTCACAACTCTCTGGGTGTAAAAGCTTTTTGCTCATCTCAGTCCCAAATGGCCTACACTTATTCTTAAACTGTGACCCCTGGTTCTGGACTCCCCCATCACCGGAAACATTTTTCCTGCATCTAACCTGTCCAATCCCTTAAGAGTTTTACATGTTTCTATAAGATCCGCACTCGTTCTTCAAAATTCCAGTGAATACAAGCCCAGTCTAACCGTTCTTTCATCAAAGATCAGTCCCGCCATCCCGAGAATTAACCTGGTTAACCTGCCTGCTGTGCCTGCATGCTTACTTTCAGTGACTAATGCACAAGGACACCCAGGTCGCGTTGCACCTCCCCTTTTTCCTAATCTGACAACATTAGCCAGATTTTTGTACAAAAGCAGATTCACAGACAATTCTATAAATGTTAAATGCTACAGTGGTGCAGAGTGGATAGAAGAAAACGAAATACATCTTGATGGAGATAATGCAAATACCCATATTCTCAAGTAATCCACGCTAGGAATCAGTTTGAAAGGTACAGCAAATGTAGAAGGCAATAACTGCTACTGAGTGAAAACAATAACAAACCCTTGTATGGCACTTTTAATAATAATAATAATAATAATAATAATAATGCATTACATTTATATAGCGCTTTTCTAAAAACTCAAAGATGCTTTACAGGGTTTACTAAAACATAGAATAAATAAATAAATAAATAAGTAAACGAACAGAAAAGGAAAAATAAGGTGAGGTGACGGTCAGTGGTTGAAGGCAGTGTTGAACAGGTGAGACTTCAGTGATGTTTTGAATGTGGTGAGTGAGGAGGAGTCTCTGACGGTTTGAGGTAGTGAGTTCCAGAGGGTGGGAGCAGCGACGGAGAAAGCCCTGTCCCCCCAGGATCTGAGTTTGGTCCGGATGGGGGAGGACAGGAGGTTAGCAGCAGCAGAGCGGAGCGTGCAGGTGGGAGTGTGTCTGTGGAGGAGATCAGTCAGGTAGGATGGGGCCAGGTTATGGAGGGCTTTGTAGGTCATGAGGAGGATTTTGTACTGGATTCCCTGGGGGATGGGGAGCCAGTGGAGCTTGTAAAGGACGGGGATGATATGGTCACGGATCAGGGAGTGGGTGAGTAGACGGGCAGCGGAGCCTAATTAAAACATCTAAAACAACTTTCATTGAAGATAGACTCAAAATGCTGGAGTAATTCAACGGTTAGGCAGCATCTCTGGAGAAAATAAATAGGTGATGTTTTAGGTCAGAATCCTTCTTCAGACCCCAGTACATTCTCACGCAAAATTTCAATAACAAATAAGGTGGGATCACAGAATTATCAATATAAAATTTATATATATATTACAAAAAAATAGATAAAGAAGTTCATAAGTTCAGAAGTCATTGGGTATTTTTAAGGTGCAGATTGATAGATTCTTGATTAGTACGGGTGTCAGGGGTTATGAGGAGAAGGCAGGAGAATGGGGTTGAGAGGGAGAGATCGATCAGCCATGATTGAACGGCGGAGTAGGCTTGAATGGCCGAATTCTGCTCCTATAACTTATGAACTTATATATCACAAAGAAATAAACAAAGAAATGGGCAGTTGATGGTCAGGGCAGACTTAGTGGGTCAAAGGCCCAGTTTCCTTGCTCTGTTTTTTTCTATGATCTTTACACTAAAGCGATATATATGTTTGAAGAAGATATTTTGGAGGAGAGGTTGAGGCATTTGCAGATGGAGGCATGGCCGCTAATGGTGAAGCATTGTAAATCATGGAGAGATTTGCTTAAAATGATAGTGATTTTCAATTCTGTGGCTTTGCTGGGTTAGGGACCAGTGTAGGTTGGCAGCAGAAGAATGATGCAAGCCCAGAACTTTGTGTAATTCAGGGAATGGACAGCAAATAGACTTGCTTGGTTTGACACGCTGGTACCTTGCTATATCCCTTGGGGAAAGAGAGCGGGGTCGGTCATTGGTGACCTTCAGTTTAGGAACTTCTGATGTTGATAAATATGCACATTGCGTATTTTAAGAGGCAGGAGGCATAGTTTGTGGAAATTTTAATCAGTTAAATATTTGTCATATTTTAACCTAATCAGACAAGAATAAGACATAATTTTTCTTGACTAAACTGGCTTTATAAAATAGAAGTGTTAGTAGAAGGGTCCTGACCTGAAACGTTGCCTATCCAATTCCTTCGGAGATGCTGCCTGACCCCATTGAGTTAATTCAGCACTTTGTGCTTTATACAAGAGACGAGCATCTGCAGTTCCATATACCTCCGGGAGTTCAATCATTCTTTGACAGCAGTTTACTTTGACCACACTGTTAGCTCTGGTTAATGAAAAAGCAGGTTGGCAAGATAGTAGATCTTTTCAACAGTTTCCCCACACGTAAAACAAATATTCCATGAGAGTGCTGGTAATGACTCCAGGAGGCTACCTGCACAAACGCTTCGTTAAAGTTTAAAGGGTGTGAGTGAGGACTGACTGTGGATGGCAGAGATGTGAAGGCTAAAGAGTGCCCCGTAGGCCATTCTGCATTCTTGTCCGATCAAGGCTTTTACGGATTAGTTTGCAAATGCATACTTGTTATGTAGAAGAAAGACATTTTTGAACTGTCTGTGCGCTAAAACCTTCCAACATAAGAACACCCACACGATATTTAGTGTTTCAGGTAGCACTTTTCATGAATGCACAGTTATTTCCATTTTGGAGAAAAAAAAATCTATTTGGAACGGGAGATTTTCTGAAGAATTTAAATGTGCACGATGCATAGAGCATAGGAAAAAGTCGTAATCACTTCTGAAGGCTAATTGGCATTTGGTTGTGACAGGGTAATGTAATTGTCATTTCGGTACATTTTTCCAAAATCATCCATGAAATGCACAAAAATTTATGCATTTATAACAGACATCTCAGAAGGGAAGAAATATCCTGTGAAATAAAGATCTTGGTTACCTTCAAAGGTTTTATGGGATAGATTCCTAATGTATTCTTTTCAGAATAATACTGAGCAACTAGAGTGGGAAAATAAGCAAATTATTTTGGAAATAGACAATGGACAATAGACAATAGACAATAGGTGCAGGAGGAGGCCATTCGGCCCTTCGAGCCAGCACCGCCATTCAATGTGATCATGGCTGATCATTCTCAATCAGTACCCCGTTCCTGCCCTCTCCCCATAACCCCTGACTCCGCTATCGTTAAGGGCTCCATCTAACTCTCTCTTGAAATAAAGGTAAACTAAGTGAAGATAGACACAAAAAGCTGGAGTAACTCAACGGGTCAGACAGCATCTCTGGGGAAAGAAAGTGCAAATGACTGTAACCAACAGAGTTCAGGAGAAATGATTCCATTAAAAAATCAGGAACAATCTAATTAATATTAATCAAGGAAATTGGACGTAAGTTAATACAAATGCATAAAGATAAAAAGTTCTTTGATACCAATGGGAAATCAAGAGAGGGTTAGAAGTAAGTAAGAATGAAGTTAAAAAAAAGTGACAAGGAAGATGAAATTAAGAAATCACTTTATCAAGAAATAGTAGCAATGTGTTTAAATAAGGAAGGGATAAGCAAGGTGAACTGAAAGACAATAGATTAAGGCAGTATTAAATAAATATTGCAGCTCAGTTTACACTGAAGAATAAAAGTACACAATTCACTTGAGGATAAGCTTTAATAAGAAAAAGGGGTCGAATCATTTCACCCCGGTCAAGTGTTCAGGGTAGAAAGACTGCATCTCCCACTAACTCTCTCCACTCTCTATCTTCAACATCTTGAGGGATATGGGCCAAACATATAAATTCATTATAAAAAAAAGTAGAAGCAAAGAACTGCAGATGCAGGTTTATACCAAAGATAGGCACAAAGTGCTGGAGTAACAGCATCTCTGGAGAAAAAGGATGCGTGACTTTTCGGGATGGCACTTTTCTTCAGACAAAGCAGGGCATGGGGGAGTGGGGTGGGGTGTGGGTAGGGGTAGGTGAAGAGCTGGAGACGAGAAAAGGCCATTTAGGGCTAGCCACAAATGACCTCAGGCTGGGCAATACTTGGTAGGTACATCGTTGGCCAGGGAAGGTGTGATCTCAAGAGAGAAACAAGGTGGAGAACTGTAGAACTGGTAAAATGACTCAGGAGGAGGAAGGGGGCAATGAGGGAGGGGGAGGGGAGGGGAGCATGAGTTGAAGTTACTTAAAATTAGGGAATTCAATGTTCATACTGCTGGGGTTTAAAAAACCTACCTAAGCGAAATATGAGGTGCTGTTCCTCCAATTTGCGCGTGGCCTCAATCTGGCAGTGGAGGAGGCCCAGGACAGAAAGGTCAGTGTGGGATGGACACAAAAAAGCTGGAGTAATTCAGCGGGACAGACAGCATCTCCGGAGAGAAGGAATGGGTGATGCTTTGGGTCGAGATCCTTCTTCCGAAACGTCACCCATTCCTTCTCTCCAGAGATGAAGCCTGAGCTGCATCAGCTTTTAGTGTCTATCTTCGGTTTAAACCAGCATCTGCAGTACCTTCCTACACACAAGGTCAGTGTGGGAATGGGAGGGGGGGGAGTTGAAATGGTCGACAACCGGGTGGTCACGAAGGGCTTGGCGGACCGAGCGTAAGTGTCCAGCTGAATGATCCCTGTGCTTATGTTTGGTCTCGCCAACGTACTGGAGCCCACAAGGGGAACACCGGATACAGTGGATGAATTTCGAGGAGGTCCTTGTGAGCCTCCTGTCTAACCTGAAAGAACTGTCAGGGTTCCTGGATAGAGTCTGGAGGGAGGAGGTAGAAGGACAGTTGCTGCATCTCCTGCGGTTGCAGGAACGGGGTACTGATTGAGAATGATCAGCCATGATCAAATTGAATGGCGGTGCTGGCTCGAATGGCCACCTCCTGCACCTATTGTCTATTGTCTATTGTCTAAGCACCTGGGGAGGCAGTGGTATAGGTGAGAAGGTCATGTCACAATCAATCACAATCACAATCATACTTTATTAGCCAAGTATGTTTTGCAACAGACGAGGAATGTCATTTGCCGTACAGTCATAGCAATGAAAAGCAACAGGACACACAAAATAACATGAACATCCACCACAGTGATTCCTCCGCATTCCTCACTGTGATGGAAGGCGAAAAAAAGTTCAACCCCTCCCTTCTTTGTCCTCCAGCGGTCGGGGGCCTCTAAGCTTCCTTTGACGGGACGATCTTGACTCCCGTAGCCGGCGGCGGGCCTTCCTCGTCGGGGGCGATCAAACTCCTGCATCGGGGGGGGGGGGATCTCAGCTCCCCCACACCGGCGATCTACCCTGGGTCGGGACTTGCGAAACAAGTGCAGCTTTTGGAGCTCCCGACTTCAGTCTCAACCCGAGACTTTGAGCTCCTTGATGTACCGGGCGGCACGGTAGCGCAGCGGTAGAGTTGCTGCTTTACAGCGAATGCAGCGCCGGAGACTCAGGTTCGATCCTGACTACGGGTGCTGCACTGTAAGGAGTTTGTACGTTCTCCCCGTGACCTGCGTGGGTTTTCTCCGAGATCTTCGGTTTCCTCCCACACTCCAAAGACGTACAGGTATGTAGGTTAATTGGCTGGGTAAATGTAAAAATTGTCCCTAGTGGGTGTAGGATAGTGTTAATGTACGGGGATCACTGGGCAGCACGGACTTGGAGGGCCGAAAAGGCCTGTTTCCGGCTGTAGATATATGATGATGATGATGATGTTGAAGTCATGTTATCGGAGCAGAATTAGATCATTTGGCCCATCAAGTGAACTCTGCCAATCATGGCTGATCTATCTCTCCCTCCTAACCCCATTTTCCTGCCTTATGAGAAGAATGATTATAATGTGATCACTGACTCTGAGAAGTAAATGCAGTTAAGTGATTTATTTATTTTTCCATATCTGTATCTTAATGTTTTTTTTAATTTTAATTTCCAGCTTCTCAAGTTGTTTTTCTTAAATTAATAATTCTTTAACATTTTACAAATCTTTTGACTAAAAACATTTAAAGTTCATGCGGCATGTGTTCATCATCTGCCTACCCACTCAGCCTGCTGTCACTATGACAGTTCTCCTGGCATCACTTCCACACAGAACATAGTGCCAAACTGATGGCGAGGCCTTAGCCAAGGCAGTCTTGTGATTGCCAAAACACTAGACTCTCAAATATGTTTAGTAGCTGGTTAAGCCGTGCTCCCAGGCATGGGGCGGCACGGTGGCGCAGCGGTAGAGTTGCTGCCTTACAGCGAATGCAGCGCCGGAGACTCAGGTTCGATCCTGACTACGGGCGCCGTCTGTACGGAGTTTGTACGTTCTCCCCGTGACCTGCGTGGGTTTTCTCCGAGATCTTCGGTTTCCTCCCACACTCCAAAGACGTGCAGGTATGTAGGTTAATTGACTGGGTAAATGTAAAAATTGTCCCTAGTGTGTGTAGGATAGTGTTAATGTGCGGGGATCGCTGGGCGGGGATCGCTGGGCGGTGCGGACTCGGTGGGCCGAAGGGCCTGTTTCCGCACTGTATCTCTAAATCTAAAAAAATCTAAAAAAATCCCAGCTGTTAAACCATCAAAGATTAAATAATGATGGTGGACACAAAATGCTGGAGTAACTCAGCGGGACAGGCAGCATCTCTGGAGAGAAGGAATGGGTGACGTTTCAGGTCGAGACCCCTCTTCAGGTTAAATGATTATGACCATCTTTGACTCAAAACACACCCACACTCACACTAAGGCAGCACAGTGGAGCAGTGGTAGAGTTTATACCTTACAGCGCTCACGGCGCCAGAGACCTAGGTCAAGAGAGAGTCAAGAGAGTTTTATTGCCATATGCCCCAGATAGAACAATAAAATTCTTACTTGCTGCAGCACAGCAGAATATGTAAACATAGTGCACTGTAAACAACATGATAAACGAGAGAGAAAAAAAGTTCAGTGTGTATATATATATACACATACTCACAAGTACGCACACACACCCACACACCCACATATATATATATTTATGTATATATATGTATGTGTGTGTGTATGTATATATATTTATATATATATGTGTGTGTGTATGTATATATATATATATATATACACACACACACTCTATATACATATATATGTGTGTGTGTGTGTATATATATATATATATACACACATACATATATATACACACATAATAATAATAATAATAATAATAATAATAATAATAATAATAATAATAATAATAATAATAATAATAATAATAATAATAATAATAATAATAATAATAATAATAATAATAATAATAATAATAATAATAATAATAATCTATGTAGTTTAGGGTTTATTTGAGGTTGTAGTGCTTAATAACCTGATGACTGGAGGGAACATTCTGTTCCTGAACCTGGACGTTACAGTTTTTAGGCTCCTGGACCTTCTTCCCGATGGCAGGGGTGAAATGAGTGTGTGGCCAGGGTGGTGTGTGGGTCTCAACCTCCCCCTATAACTCAGGCCCTCAAGTCCTGGGCATCATCGTCGTAAATCTTCTCTGCACCCTTTCCAGCTTAACAGCATCCAGCTTAACAACGACTAAAACGGAACACAATTCTCCAATTGTGGCCTCACCAGTGCCTTGTACAGCTGTAGCTAAATGGTCCTGTTTGATCGCAGTGGAATAAATAGAAGTGAATTTGTGAAGGTGCGTTATTGAGCAAATTTGTACACATTTAGTGCTAGTTGTCAGTGGCAAGCTACGGCTCTTTTAATGGAGCCACAAAAGACCACAGTTTCTGGAATCTGCAGCAAAAAACAAGTGCTGGAGGAACTCAGTGGATCAGACAATATCTGTTGAGGGAAATGGACAGTCGAGAATTTGGGTCCATATCTTTCCTCTGGACTGAGGAGAGGAGATAGCCAATACAAGGAGGCGATGGGAGTGGGGCGGGAGTTAGCACACGAATGGTGGATTCAGGTGAGGAGTGGGTGAATGGGCAGTGGAGTCAGTTGGGGGAGAGAGGGGTGAGGACATCTATGGAGTCTGGGATGTGATATGTGGAGGTAAACAGGGGGCTTCGGATGATGGTATCTCATGGGAAAGGAAGATGGAATAAGCTAATTGCCAGCCATTTCAATTCCCCCTCCCCTTTCACATGCTGACCTGTCCTTCTGTGGCCTCCTCCACTGCCAGGACGAGGCCAAATGCAAGTAGAGGAACAGCGCCTCAATTTCAGCCTGGGTGGAGTACAACCCAATGGCATGAGCATTGAATTCCGCCATTTCAGGTAACCTGCTCACTCTTCGTTTCTCCATCCATCTCGATCCTCTCATACGTATCTTTCTTTCCCATTGCACCCTCGCCCGTCTCCATTCCATCTGCCCATCACCCGCATACTGCGCCCATCAGGTCATTCCCTCGCTGTTTAGAGATACAGTGCAGATACAGGCCCTTCGGCCCACCGGGTCCGCGCCGACCTGCAATCCCCACACATTAACACTATCCTACACACACTAGGGACAATTTTCACATTTACCAAGCCAATTAACCTACAAACCTGTACGTCTTTGGAGTGTGGGAGGAAACCGAAGATCTCGGAGAAAACCCATGCAGGTCACGGGGAGAACGCACAAACTCCGTACAGACAGCACCCGTAGTCGGGATCGAACCCGGGTCTCTGGCATCGCATTCGCTGTAAGGCAGCAACTCTACCGCTGGGCCACCCTCACCCCCCTTATCTGGACCCATGCTGCGCCTTCCTTTCCCATCAGTTTGCATCATCTGCTGGTTACTTCACCATTCACAGTGCAACCCTCTACTATTTTCTCCAACCCCCATCTCTCTCCCATTTGACCCACCCACCCACGAATCCACCTCTCCTCTCCTGGATTCATCACCCTTGTAGACAGACACAAAATGCTGGAGTAAATCAGCGGCCCAGGCAGCATCTCTGGATAGGAATGGGTGACATTTCTGGTCGAGTCCCTTCTTCAGACTCGTGCAAGATCTTGCCCCATGACCTCCATCTCTTTATATGTCCCCTCCAATCTTTCGGACCTGAGGAAGTATCTCAACTCACAATGCCAGCTGTTCATTTTCCTCCACAGATGCTGCCTGGGCTGCTGAGTTCCTCCAGCACTTTGTTTTCTTTTATTCCTTTTTACATTTATTTTCTTACCCATTTCACTGATGCAGCCTGACCTGTTAAATATTATCAGCATTTTCTTTCTTTTTTTTCTTCTTCAGATTTCCAGCATTTGCATCTTTCTCACTTTGAAATAAAGATCATCTGATGCCAACAGTGTGGTTTCATTGTTAAAGTAATAACATCTGAGGGTGATTCATGGTTGAAATATACAGAATCTTCAAATAAACAGGATGCATAATGCAGCCCAGAGACATGCCACAAATATCAGGATACCTGGTGTCTTTGCATTTATTCCAAGAAGCATTTCTTAAAGTTTATTCTATATTCTGGCAATAGTCACAGAGCACCTTAACTGTAAAGTGTGTAGGAAAATAACTGCAGATGCTGGTCCAAATTGAAGGGAGACACAAAATGCTGGAGTAACTCAGCGGGTCAGGCAGCATCTCAGGAGAGAAGGAATGGGTGACGTTTTGGGTCGAGACCCTTCTTCAGTCTACGTGCAGCGTAGGTTTACTAGGTTAATTCCCAGAATGGCGGGACTGTCACATGTTGAGAGATTGGAGCGACTAGGCTTGGATACACTGGAATTTAGAAGGATGAGAGGGGATCTTATCGAAACGTATAAGATTATTAAGGGGTTGGACACGTTAGAGGCAGGAAACATGTTCCCAATGTTGGGGGAGTCCAGAACAAGGGGCCACAGTTTAAGGAAAAGGGGTAGGCCATTTAGGACGGAGATGAGGAAAAACGTTTTCAGTCAGAGAATCTGTGGAATCCTCTGCCTCAGAAGGCAGTGGAGGCCAATTCTCTGAATGCATTCAAGAGAGAGCTAGATAGAGCTCTTAAGGATAGCGGAGTCAGGGGGTATGGGGAAAAGTCAGGGACGGGGTACTGATTGAGAATTATCAGCCATGATCACATTGAATGGCGGTGCTGGCTCGAAGGGCCGAATGGCCTCCTCCTGCACCTATTGTCTATTGTCTATTGTCTATTGTTTTTCGTAAAACATTCCTAAACACCAAATTGGTGCTTTTGTAACGAATATGAATCTGACACAGACTTGACTGCATTTTTTTAGCTGTGTGTTTAATTTAAAATTACCAGTCATCATTAGAGATTGGAATGGATCGTTCAATTCATCAGAGCCTTAATCTTCTTTAAATCTCAGCATGGGGGAAAGCAGGTAATAGAGAGAGACTTATTATGTGCAAAATGTGTGCTTTAGGGCATAAACTCACAGCTCTGATGAATAAAATAAAATGGATGCTTTCTCTGAAAGCTTTCCACCCTCCACTCCTTCTGCCATGGTACTGCATTTATTAAATCCAAACAGGCAATTCCAGATCTTGTTCTAATCCTGGCTATTTGGTATAACAATTATTGCATTTTCCTCTCAGATACACAAAACAGTCCCTCAGCAACCTCTTAACACACTCTCCACCAATTGCCCGACGAAGGCATTCGGCTCATTAGATTTTACCTCTACTTCAGTCTCTTGACCTGAATGGTAATATTAGCCCTGTTGATTGCACTGGTTCTAATTAGCCAAAAGCCAGGTTGATCACACATACCAAATTGAAAGTTCCCAGTATCGACATATTATGAGTCGATCCAGCATTTCGAACAGGCATTACATGTTGCCTGAATATTAACAACATGTAATCTCAACCCTCGCAGATAGCTGTATGAGGCCACAAGGGGAATCGTTCACCCAATTAAGTTAAGTTAAGAGTGTTTAATTGTCATATGCACTGACAACGGAACCATGAAATTCCCACTTGCCACCGATAAATGCAACACTCACGGATAATATATGATTATGAAAAAAAATCCATAAATTAATAACCATAACACTTTGTGCACAAATCTAAGTCTGTGGTGCAACCAAAGGCACAGTCCACAGAAATTCATAGTTGCTGAGGTTATTGTTGTGTAATGTTTGCGAGCCTGATTGTTTCTGGGAAGATGTTATTCTTCAACCTGGAGTTCAAGGTTATCTGGCTCCCATACCTTTTCCCCATGGTAGGAGCGAAATGAGAGTAGCCAGGTCTTTGATGATATTGAGTGTATTTTTGAAGTAGCGCATCCTATAGATCCCTTTGATGGTGAGAGGATCTGTACCCTTGAATGGGCCAGGCAGAGTCTACCACTCTGTGTCATCTCCTTCGTTGCTTGGTGCTTGAATTGCCGAACCAGGCTGTGAGGCAACCAGCCAGTATGCGCTCTACCGTACACCTGCAATACTTCAATAAAGTATTGAAGTCAACATAAAAATCTCCTCAATCTCCTCCTAAGGAATCAGAATCAGAATCAGAATCAGAATCAGAATTACCTTTATTCAAGAAATCAAGTCTTTTGGACGTAATTTCGTCACCCACAGTCCAACAGTAAGAACAATAAAATCAGCAATTACACAACCACAAACCAACACAAAACAAAAAAAAAGAAACATCCATCACAGTGAGTCTCCTCCAGTCACCTCCTCACTGTGATGGAAGGCCAGAATGTCATTTCTCTTCCCCTGCCGTCTTCTCCCGCGGTCAGGCTGTTGAACTTGCCAGGCCGCGCCGGACGGTGAAAGGTCCGCAGCGGGCCTACCCAAGCCCCGCGATCCGGGGCGGGCGAAGACGCTGCCACTGCCGCTGCTGCTGCACGTCGGGGCAGTCGTGGCTCCCGAAATAGAGGCATTGCTGGGCTTTCTTTGTGAGTGAAACAATGTACCGGGCCCAGGGCAGATCTTCGGAGAAATTGCACACCCGGGAACTGACTGCACAGTCCAGGGTGGAGAGTGAGTAGAACAGGGGACTGAGCACACAGCCTTGAGGTGCTCCTGTGTTGAAGGTTGTCCAATGTGAATGCTGACTTTGGAGAAGATCTTCTTCTTGTGTTTGAGGCAGCAGAAGTTATGTAAAGCCCTCCAGGCGCTGTAGCCAGTGCAATGTGCTGTTGTCGAGGGCCGTGAGGTCTACCCCTCCACCAGGGGGACGGAGGACAGCGCAGTCGAAAATGACGTGCTGGTCTGCTCCACACATGCAGGCTGCTGATGAACGCAACCCCCAACGATGGGGGGGGAAATAATGAAGTGGGAAATCTCAACGTGAAGTGGCTCAACGAGCATCAAATCCATTTAATAGAGATATTCAACCTTGAAAATAAGGTACCAGCCAATTGCCGACGGTTGGCTTTGATTGTCATTTAATTGATCTGATCACAGATAAGCACCATCAATGCTTATTTAGACAATAGACAATGGACAATAGGTGCAGGAGGAGGCCATTCAGCCCTTCAAGCCAGCACCACCATTCAATGTGATCATGGCTGATCATTCTCAATCAGTACCCCGTTCCTGCCTTCTCCCCATACCACCTGACTCCGCTATCCTTAAGAGCTCTATCTAGCTCTCTCTTGAATGCATTCAGAGAATTGGCCTCCACTGCTTTCTGAGGCAGAGAATTCCACAGATTCACAACTCTCTGACTGAAAAAGTTTTTCCTCATCTCCGTTCTAAATGGCCTACCCCTTATTCTTAAACTGTGGCCCCTTGTTCTGGACTCCCCCAACATTGGGAACATGTTTCCTGCCTCTAACGTGTCCAACCCCTTAATAATCTTATACGTTTCGATAAGATCCCCTCTCATCCCATCTATTTAAAAACATTGTGGTCTTGATGAGAATTATGTTGATTGTCAAGAGTCAAAAGTCAAGAGTGCTTTATTGTCATATGTCCCGAAAGGGAATAATGAAATTCTTACGTGCAGCAGCACAACTGATATGTGAACAGATATTGTTGCCTTTGCATTTTGGTTCTCTCGCAGCAAAGCAGCATTGCCAATTGCAAAAGTGCTAAAGCATTGGAGATATACCACTTCTTCCTACCATCCTACCTGACTCATGAAAGGGGATAAACTCTTCCCGGTGGTCCTCCTATCTGAGGAAGGGTGTGCTGGCTTTGGAGAGGATGCAGATGGAAGTTCACGAGAATGATCCCAGGAATGATTGGCGTTTACATACGATGAGCGTTTGAAGGCACTGGGCCTGTACTCGCTGGAGTTTGGAAGGATGAAGGAGGGCCTCGTTGAAACTTACCGAATAATGAAAGGCCTGGAGAGAGTGAATGTGGAGAGGATGCTTCCACTAGTGGGAGAGTCCAGGACCAGAGGCCATAGACTCAGAATAAAAGAACATACCTTTAGGGCGGCACGGTAGCGCAGCGGTAGAGTTGCTGCTTTACAGCGAATGCAGCGCCGGAGACTCAGGTTCGATCCTGACTACGGGTGCTGCACCGTAAGGAGTTTGTACGTTCTCCCCGTGACCTGCGTGGGTTTTCTCCGAGATCTTCGGTTTCCTCCCACACTCCAAAGACGTACAGGTATGTAGGTTAATTGGCTGGGTAAATGTAAAAAATGTCCCTAGTGGGTGTAGGATAGTGTTAATGTACGGGGATCGCTGGGCGGCACGGACTTGGTGGGCCGAAAAGGCCTGTTTCCGGCTGTATATATATGATATGATATGAATGGATTTTTTAAGGCGGAGATTGACAGATTTTTGATTAGTAAGGATGTCAGCGGTTATGGGGTGAAGGCAGGAGAATGGGGCTGAGAGGGAAAGATAGATCAGTCATGATTGTATGGCAGAATAGACATGATGGGCCGAATGGCCTAATTCGGCTCCTCGAACTTACGAACTTATGAATTCAATGAGGAGAGATGATTCTGAAGTAGCACCATATTATGGGTCTGAAGAAAGGTCTCGACCCAAAACGTCACCCATTCCTTCTCTCCAGAGATGCTGCCTGACCCACTGAGTTACTCCAGCTTTTTGTATCTATCTTAGCACCATTTTATACCAGGCCTGGCCGTGATCAAGGAGCGGCATTGGCTTGTTAATGTAATGCTGCACTTCAAATGTTTTGAAATATATACTTTTGGCTAACATTTCAAAATGATTCAAGAACAAAGCAACTCAATGTTCTATCTACAAACAGATTCCGCAGCTTTAGTTGGGTGTGCACAAAGCATGTTTCAAGCTGGACAATTTCCAACCAGTTGTAAGGTATTTGATTTTGATTTCGAGTGTTAGGAATCAGATAGGATGAAAACTGTTTAGTTTGAAGTCAATTTGACACTGATTTGTGTTGAAAACTGCTTCACATTGGCACTAAAGCAGCTGTAAAACTACATCTCGGAACATCAAAAGAATAATTTTTACAAGCCTGAGCTGCCAGCAAGAAGAATCGCCCACTGACAATGCAAATTGGAAATTCAGAGGCATATTAGGTGAGTATAAAACATCTACTCGAAAAAGAGCTTATAATATATAGACACATGAATATTTGATGCTTTATTAAAGGAACCAACTGAACTGGAATCTGTTAAATTTACCTAACTGAGGAATTTGAAAAATAAGATTGAAACTATGATACCTTCACATCTAAAGATTGTTATTATTAGCATAGGACCAGTTAACACATTCATTTGATATTCCTCCATTAACTATTTTGGCACAGAAATAATATAAATCAAAAAATATATATAATGTTGACTTCTGATCCTTGCACCGAAGATATATCTGTAGGATTATGGTTTGTACCAGAACATCATCCATCAAAATAACCCACTGCTTAAAATGCATGGTATGAAATCTTATTGTGTGACATTTATAATAATTAGCATGGGAATACACTGATATCGAAAGACATTGTCTATTATTAAAAATAATGTTGTTGGCTTCCATTTTAATTGACTTTTCCTTTGCTTGAAAAACGGAATAAATTCTTGAACAATGTTGGGGGAGCATTACATTACAATTTAAATCAATTCTGCCACTTTCTCAGCATTAATCTTATGCGTACCATGCATGAAACTTTTACTCCTCTTGCTATCACAGTTTTGCTTCACACCATATTGGATTGTGTTTAGGTGATTATCGCTAAATTTGACACACATTTATTTTCAGTGGTGACCTTACGGAGGTGTATAAAATGATGAGGGGCATGGATAAAGTATATAGCCATAATAGACACAAAATGCTGGAGTAACTCAGCAGGTCAGGCAGCATCTCAGGAGAGAAGGAATAGGTGACGTCTCGCGTCGAGACCCTTCTTCAGACCATAGTCTTTTCCCAGGGGAGTAGGGGAGTCTAAAACTAGAGAGCATAGGTTTAAGGTGAGAGGGACACGAGGGGAAATATTTGCACACAGACAGTGGTGGGCAATCTGAAGAAGGGCTCTGACCCGAACCTTCACCGATTCGTTTTCTCCAGAGATGCTGAATAAAAAGCTGAACAAAATATCCAGAAATGAGCGTGAATTGATATACCAAACATAAATAAAATTAAAATGGAAATAATCCCCAGAACTGGAGCCTTCAATAGAGGACGAAACATGGCCAAGATCATGAGAGGCAGCTATAAGATGATTAATAAAGGAGATTCCAATATGGTCATCATCGAGTCATAGATGTATGCAGCACAGAAACAAACTGATCAACTAGTCCATGCCAACCAAAGTAATCTGACAAAGCTATTCCACCTTGCCTACACCCATTCCATATCCCTCCAAATGTTTCCTGTCCATGTATCGATTCAAGTGTCTTTTAAATGCCGTAATTGTTCCTGCTTTTAACATTTCCTCTGGCAGCTCAATCCATACATATCCACCACTGATTCTATTGAATTTAGGTAGTTTAAGAAAATAACTGCAGATGCTGGTACAAATCGAAGGTATTTATTTCACAAAATGCTGGAGTAACTCAGCAGATCAGGCAGCATCTCAGGAGAGAAGGAATGGGTAACATTTCGGGTTGAGACCCTTCACTCTGAAGAAGTCTGAAGTTGCCGACACGAACAGGAACTAGCCCGGCGGCCGAAGTGACCGCCGAGAATGAGGACGGGCCGCACAAGGACAGAAAAAGACCACCGAGAACAAGAACCTAAGATGGTGGTCGAAGAAGAACAAGGACCTAAGATGGTGGTCGAAGAAGAACAAAGACCCAAAGGAGTGGGCCACGTGCGGGGGATGCTCGGAAGCCCCAAAGACCGGAGAATCGAGGAGGGAGCTGCTGGTGGTGTCGGACGCAAGGAGTGGGTCGGTAGGAGAGGGACTGGGCTGTTACCTCCAGCGTCTTCAAGGTCAGCTGCAGGAGGTGCCCCCGGTACACAGGGGCGGTCTCAGAGGAGGGGGACATGGAGCCGCAGGCCAGCAGGTTTCCTGGATCGAGAGCGCTCTAGGACTTCCAATATGTGGACTGGACCCTGGACTGTTTGTGTGTTTTATTTCATTTTAAACCGCGGCAACACTGTGGCGACTGTGTATCTGTCGTTGTGCAAAAGAATTTCACTGTGCCGTGTGTACGTGACAATAAAGAACCATTGGACCATTGAACTATCTTGCGAATAAAATTATGATTGATAAAGCTTGAAAAAAATTCCGCAGAAAGCTGTCATAAAATGTGAGTTTACATGACAAGAGTTTTCGCTCAGTCTGACATTTACATCTATGTGAGAAGGTTGTACATGATATTTCAAAACAAAAACATTAACCATGGCACCACAATGTTGTTTTGGATTTTCATGTTTAATGACAACCAAAGATACTAGAGGAGCATGATAGACCACTCGACCCTAAAAACCGTAGTACGTCATGGCGCCATTTTAGTAGGCAGAAACTTGCAGAGACATTTAAAAAGAAAACTAACAAAAATCTGTGAATTGATAGATGAGATATATTCTGCATTTTTATGGTATCATCATACAAACTGTTCACCCAAAACACTGATTACACTGCGAGAGGCATAGTGAACGGTGGGGTTTTGCTTACTAAAATGGCGGATGTTACGCTCCTTTGCGTACTACACTTCAGTACAGGCGATTTCAACGGAGTGGTTCATCTTGCTCCTCTAGTATCTTTGATGACAACCGAATGTGAAAGATCAGAATGCAATAAGAATGTCGTATTTCAGAGTGTAGCAAACAATAGACAATAGACAATAGACAATAGGTGCAGGAGGAGGCCATTCGGCTCTTCGAGCCAAATCTACTTATCCTCAGCAACATTTTCCCTTTTTATTGAAATATATGTAAGATTTTAGATTTAGAGATACAGCGTAGAAACAGGCCCTTCGGCCCACCGGGTCCGCGCCGCCCAGCGATCCCCGCACATTAACACTATCCTACACACACTAGGGACAATTTTTACATTTGCCCAGCCAATTAACCTACAAACCTGTACGTGTTTGGAGTGTGGGAGGAAACCGAAGATCTCGGAGAAAACCCACGCAGGTCACGGGGAGAACGTACAAACTCCGTACAGTACAGCGCCCGTAGTCAGGATCGAACCGGAGTCTCCGGCGCTGCATTCGCTGTAAGGCAGCAACTCTACCGCCGCGCCACCGTGCCGCACAAAGCTTTCCACCTTTGTTTGTATGGCATTACTTAAAAACTTAATACAATTGAATAGTATTTGTTTGACATCCCAGTGTTTTTATCTTGACAACATTGCAAATAATGTGTGCAACTGGCATTTTCAGTTATTATTACTATTTTATGGAATCCTGCAGACAGCAAACTAAATCCTCTTAATATAAATTCTTAATAGGATGCAGAGAATAACTTGCAGCACAGCATGTGTGGCCAACTACAACCAATCAGAGGAGGTCTGAATAAGTTCAGATAGAAACATAATCAATTTCAATTTTCTACCCTCCGTGAACTGAGATTGCTGGAGATCTTATTTTGACATGTTGTGCAGCAGCAGATAATCCAGCCATGGTTTTTGTTGTCAATAAATCCAACCAAAATGTCAGCTAACAAGGGAGCATGAGTTTAGGTTTAAATTTAAGGCAGGGATTGTGGGATGGGGATGGATGCAGACAACACACTCCTGTGTCCTTGTCAATATGGTCCTGAGTCATTTTAATTGATGAGATACACAACTGTTTGAAAGGTGAAATTGTCCTGCAGATTGATCATTCAGGCAACCTGAATTCAGGCAACCATCGGTTAAAGTCAGCAGATATTTAGAAGTGTCTCGAACCGAAACGTCACCCGTTCCTTCTCTCCAGAGACGCTGCCTGTCCCGCTGAGTGACTCCAGAAATTTGTGTCCATCTAAGATAATTATTGAGACACGTTCATCCCAAATACTCCAGTTGCTTCCTCCTCCACTAAAACCAGTGTAGATTACGACCCACTCTACATCAATGGGGTCTGTGTGGAAAGGGTACCAGCTTTCAGGTTCCTGGGTACGCACATCGCAGAGGATCTTACCTGGTCTACCAACACCATCACCACAGTAAAGAAGGCACAGCAGAGACTCCACTTCCTGAGGATCCTCAGGAAAACCAACCTGCAGGAGAAGCTCATGTTGTCCTTCTATCGCTGCTCCATCGAGAGTGTGCTGGCATACTGTATAACCACATGGTATGCCAGCTGCTCAGAAAAGGACAGGAAGGCCCTTCAGAGGGTCATCACGACGGCCCAGAAGATCATCGGCTGCTCACTGCCCTCCCTGGAGCACCTGTTCAGCCTACGCTGCCTCAGTAGAGCAGGCAAAATAATAAAAGATCCATCCCACCCCGGCCACCGTCTGTTTGTTCATCTGCCCTCTGGTCGACGTTTCAGGTCGATCAAATCCCGAACAAACAGACTTAAGAACAGTTTTTACCCCAGGGCCATACGAGAACTGAACACTACCTTTGCACTAGGCAACACCGTTAAAAAATCTTGTACTTAATATAATTGTATTTAATTGTATTTATGTATTTATTTGTTTTTGCATTTATTGCATATATGTTTGTACGCACCGTCAGGATTGGCTATTTTTTAATTTCGTTGTACTCGTTGCAATGACAATAAATGAATATTATTATTATTATTATTATTATTATTATTAATAGCAACACCAATCACACGTTCATTTCCAAGCAGCCTTTTAGTGCAGTACAATGTTGTAAGAAGCAGTAAAGTCCTTTTGTAAATTAAGTAAATTTGTACAGCGAGCATATCGGGAGGAAACAGGACAAGTGAATGGCCGTGACAATATATTTTAAAGAGTGGCTCAAGGAAGGAGAGTAAAATAATGTGGAGAGGTTTGGGGAAGAACTTCAAGACAGAAGGTCAAAGATGGATGAAGAGAGGGCTGCATTAAAAGTGGGGAAACATGAGGAAGCTAGTATAGGAGAGGCACAAAAATTCCAAAGACCAGTCGGTCTGGAGGACTTACAGAAGCAGGGTAGGACTTCAAAGCACGACTGAAAAGATTAGAGCTGTGGCATGTACAGTATAATCAGCATGTGTTGTGATACTGCCCCATGTTGGTCAGCTTTTGGCATTGGTCTGTATTGGATGGCAAATTTGCGGAGGTCACGGCTCGTGGTGTTGGCAGAACAAAAAACACTTGTCTATGAGAGGTGTTTTGATACGTTAAAAGGTTTGGTCCAAATTAATATAAGTTCTGCAGATATTTGTATGAGCTCAGAGGTATCACAAAATGCTGGAGTAACTCAGCGGGTCAGGCAGCATCAGGTAGAATGGGTAACGTTTTGGGTCGAGAGCCTTCTTCAGACTGATGTTGGGGGGGGCGGGACAAAGAAAGGATATAGGTGGAGACAGGAAGACAGTGGGAGAACTGGGAAGGGGAGGGGAAGAGAGGGACAGAGGAGAGTAGGTGGGCAGGAGGAATCACAGAGGGGAGCAGCGAGAGAGCATGTTGCCAAACTCTCGTCGAAGAGAGGAAGAGAACTTCTTCAAAGTAGACATACCTTGAGGATAAATCGCAGTGGAGCGGCAAGTTGTGTAGGAAAATAACTGCAGATGCAGGCACAAATCGAAGGTATCACAAAATGCTGAAGTAACACAGCAGGTCAGGCAGCATCTTGGAGAGAAGGAATGGGTATTGTCGTTTCGGGTCGAGACCCTTCTTCAGACTGATGTCGGGAGGGTGGGGGGGGCGGGACAAAGAAAGGATATAGGTGGAGACAGGAAGACAGTGGTACGAGCTCAAGTTTATTACTAAGAAAATGGGAAGAGAAGATTACAATAGTCAGCTTCAGCTTCAGATGCAACAGCATAACAGGTGAAGATTTTATCAGCGTGTAAGCTGGGAAAAAAACAACAGCACCATTATGCAGCTTCCAGGTCTCTGAAGAGTTCTACCTTGCTATTCTATTCTTGCTATTGAGGGCGTGCAGCGTAGGTTTACTAGGTTAATTCCCGGAATGGCGGGACTGTCATATGTTGAAAGACTGGAGCGACTAGGCTTGTACACACTGGAATTTAGAAGGATGAGAGGGGATCTTATCGAAACGTATAAGATTATTAAGGGGTTGGACACATTAGAGGCAGGAAACATGTTCCCAATGTTAGGGGAGTCCAGAACCAGGGGCCACAGTTTAAGAATAAGGGGTAGGCCATTTAGAACAGAGATGAGGAAAAACTTTTTCAGTTGTGAATCTGTGGAATTCTCTGCCTCAGAAGGCAGTGGAGGCCAATTCTCTGAATACATTCAAGAGAGAGCTAGATAGAGCTCTTAAGGATAGCGGAGTCAGGGGGTATGGGGAGAAGGCAGGAAAGGGGTACCGATTGAGAATGATCAGCCATGATCACATTGAATGGCGGTGCTGGCTCGAAGGGCCGAATGGCCTACTCCTGCACCTATTGTCTATTGTCTATTGTCTACCTCGGTGTGAGGTGATTTGTAATTCCTCACATTCTCACTTTAATGCCCGGTGTACTAGCAACGCTGTGTTGATGAAGTAGTGGTCGACCTTGCCCAGCACGATGCTGTTGTCTCTTTCCACCGGGAAAGCTCTTTCCACCGTTGGCTCTGGCTTCAAGCTGCTCTCATCAACAGGCTCACCCGGCTGCTGTTAGACCTACCGAGCCCACCTCTGCCGGCTCCACGAGCCGTGACCACCGCACATTTGCCATCCAATCCAATGCGCCACGGTGGCGCAGCGGTAGAGTTGCTGCCTTACAGCGAATGCAGCACCGGAGACTCAGGTTCGATCCTGACTACGGGTGCTGTACTGTAAGGAGTTTGTACGTTCTCCCCGTGACCTGCGTGGGTTTTCTCCGAGATCTTCGGTTTCCTCCCACACTCCAAAGACGTACAGGTATGTAGGTTAATTGACTGGGTAAATGTAAAAATTGTCCCTAGTGTGTGTAGGATGGTGTTAATGTGCGGGGATCGCTGGGCGGTGCGGACTTGGTGGGCCGAAAAGGCCTGTTTCCGCGCTGTATCTGAAATATGAAAAAAAATATATATGAAATGCAGCTCCTGCCAAAAGCTGACCAACATCTGGCAGTAACTCTATATCAGTAACAACATACGGCAATGACTCTGTAACTCTACAAGTGAATCTGCATCAGCCTGGTCACATTTGAAAAGGACAAATTGCAGCGGTCATCACAAGTTTGAACACTTAGTAGCCATCATCCAAGTACTTCTTAAGGTCCTTAGGTGGACCTTAAAGACTCCCACCACCAGTGTTCCACCAGTTCTATTCAGGGTGTACAGGGTAATACTTCATAGGAATTGGATGCTCTGGAAATGTCTTTGGTCACCTAGACAACAATTAAAGAGAAGTCAGTTACGCTGCTTGTAATTAAAGGAATCATCGTTAACAAATTTGGCACTTTGTTTTGTCATGAGGTTTTCATTGCAGTTTCTGAAGTTTCGATCTGACTGGTCCACAGACCTCTGCTTAGAGTCTGCAGAGGAGAAGATGGATAATGCAATGGGGAAGAAAGTTGCCAATCGTCATAATTGGAAAAGTAATTAGATTTAGATGCACAGTTTAAGGTCAAACTGTGTGCAGAGTTTGTCAAAATCAGGATAACTGGAGATGCTGAAAATCTAAAATGAGAAAAAATTTACCCAGCAAATGCTGGAAATAATTAGCAAGTCAGGCCACTTTTGTGAGAATCATCATCATATCATATCATATATATACAGCCGGAAACAGGCCTTTTCGGCCCACCAAGTCCGAGCCGCCCAACGATCCCCGTACATTAACACTATCCTACACCCACTAGGGACAATTTTTACATTTACCCAGCCAATTAACCTACATACCTGTACGTCTTTGGAGTGTGGGAGGAAACCGAAGATCTCGGAGAAAACCCACGCAGGTCAGAATGAAACGTCCATTCTGATGAACGGTCTTTGTGCTGAAATGTTAACTCGGTTTTTTCCTTCTAACAGATGTGGCCCTGACAGGCTGAGTATTTCCAGCAGTTGTTGCTTTTATTTATGTACAAAGTGCCTTCAGTTTCATTTAGCCTTAAGCGGGAGTAGGACAAAATCAATACAAGTCACTGTGGTTTCACACACTGATATAAGCAGGAACAAGAGCTTGAAAACTAACCATAAGCTCAATATGTTGCACATCATTTTTTTTTTGTTCAACTCAGGTCAGGCTAAAACATTGTTAAATAAATACTTTCATAAGTGGATTTTAAAAAGTGGCAGCATGCTTACAGAGATAATGGAACTACAGCATGACTTCTTGCCATTAATCACACCTGCTAAGGATTCCCACATGCACATGCCAATTTTTGCACATTTGTTGCTACATCTCCATTATCTGCAGCTTTAAACTGTCTCCTTTCGAACTTCCAACCACAGGGACTGACTATTTTAAATGTATTTTTTTTCCATGAGGAAGCAAAATTCAAATTCAAGGATATTGCATAGATGAAGGCTGCAAGAAGGATGAGAGGGGATCTTATCGAAACGTATAAGATTATTAAGGGGTTGGACACGTTAGAGGCAGGAAACATGTTCCCAATGTTGGGGGAGTCCAGAACCAGGGGCCACAGTTTAAGAATAAGGGGTAGGCCATTTAGAACAGAGATGAGGAAAAACTTTTTCAGTCAGAGAGTTGTGAATCTGTGGAATTCTCTGCCTCAGAGGGCAGTGGAGGCCAATTCTCCGAATACATTCAAGAGAGAGATAGATAGAGCTCTTAAGGATAGCGGAGTCAGGGGGTATGGGGAGAAGGCAGGAACGGGGTACTGATTGAGAATGATCAGCCATGATCACATTGAATGGCGGTGCTGGCTCGAAGGGCCGAATGGCCTACTCCTGCACCTATTGTCTATTGTCTATTGTCTATTTACATCACCAGTTACATCAAACAGGAAGAGAAAATAATATTGCACCGGCAATAGGAAGTAAAAAGGTCCAGAAAAGTTAGAAGGCCGGCAGGGGGAGCCCATGATAGAGCTCACTTTGGAAGTAAGAATAGAAAGGCAGATTATTATCTGAATGGTGTCAAGTTAGGAGGAGGGGGAGTTCAATGAGATCTGGGTGTCCTAGTGCATCAGTCAATGAAAGGAAGCATGCAGGTACAGCAGGCAGTGAAGAAAGCCAATGGAATGTTGGCCTTCATAACAAGAGGAGTTGAGTATAGGAGCAAAGAGGTCCTTCTACAGTTGTACCGGGCCCTGGTGAGACCGCACCTGGAGTACTGTGTGCAGTTTTGGTCTCCAAATTTGAGGAAGGATATTCTTGCTATGGAGGGCGTGCAGCGTAGGTTCACTAGGTTAATTCCCGGAATGGCGGGACTGTCGTATGTTGAAAGGCTGGAGAGATTGGGCTTGCATACACTGGAATTTAGAAGGATGAGGGGGGATCTTATTGAAACATATAAGATAATTAGGGGATTGGACACATTAGAGGCAGGAAACATGTTCCCAATGTTGGGGGAGTCCAGAACAAGGGGCCACAGTTTAAGAATAAGGGGTAGGCCATTTAGAACGGAGATGAGGAAGAACTTTTTCAGTCAGAGAGTGGTGAAGGTGTGGAATTCTCTGCCTCAGAAGGCAGTGGAGGCCAGTTCGTTGGATGCTTTCAAGAGTGAGCTGGATAGAGCTCTTAAGGATAGCGGAGTGAGGGGGTATGTGGAGAAGGCAGGAACGGGGTACTGATTGAGAGTGATCAGCCATGATCGCATTGAATGACGGTGCTGGCTCGAAGGGCTGAATGGCCTACTCCTGCACCTATTGTCTATTGTCTATGATGAGGACGGAGGTAGGAGATGAGAGAAGGGGTCATCGCTAAGAGATGCCAGAGAAAAGGGCTCGAGGCCTTTCGGTAGTAAAGAAAGACAAATTCAATGCTAGCATTGAGATCAAGAGGACTGGAATAGAAAAACAGAGATGTAATACTAAGGCTCTACAAGGCACTGGTCAGGCCGCATTTGGAGCACTGTGAGCAAATTTGGGCCCCATATCTGAGGATGGATGTGCTGGCTCAGGAGGAGGTTTACAAGAATGATCCCAGGAATGAGTGAGTTAGCATATGATGAGCGTTTGACAGCACTGGGCCTCTATAAGAAAATAACTGCAGATGCTGGTACAAATCGAAGGTTTTTTTTCACAAAATGCTGGAGTAACTCAGCAGGTCAGGCAGCATCTCAGGAGAGAAGGAATGGGCGATGTTTCGGGTCGAGACCCTTCTTCAGACTGATGTCAGGGGGGTGGGACAAAGGAAGGATATAGGTGGAGACAGGAAGATAGAGGGAGATCTGGGAAAGGGGGAGGGGAAGAGAGGGACAGAGGAACTATCTAAAGTTGGAGAAGTCGATGTTCATACCACTGGGCTGCAAGCTGCCCAGGCGAAATATGAGGTGCTGTTCCTCCAATTTCCGGTGGGCCTCACTATGGCACTGGAGGAGGCCCATGACAGAAAGGTCAGACTGGGAATGGGAGGGGGAGTTGAAGTGCTTGGCCACCGGGAGATCAGATTGGCCAACGCGGACCGAGCGCAGGTGTTGAGCGAAGCGATCGCCGAGCCTGCGTTTGGTACTGCGTTTGGCACTGGGCCTCTACTCGCTGGAGTTTAGAAGGCTGAAGGGGGGACCTCATTGAAACTTACAGAATAATAAAAGGCATAGATAGAGTGGATGTGGACAGCATGTTTCCACCGGCGGGAGAGTCCAGGACCTGAGGTCGTAGCCTCAGAATTAAAGGGCGCAACTTTTAGAAAGGAGGTGAGGAGGAACTTCTTTGCCTGGTTAATCTGTGGAGCTCATTGCCACAGAGGGCTGTGGAGGCCAAGTCAGTGGATATTTTTAAGGCAGAGATAGACAAATTCTTGATTAGAATGGGTGTCAAGGGTTATGGGGAGAAGGCAGGAAAATGGGATTAGGAGGCAGAGATCAGCCATGATTGAACTAGTTCAACGAGGTGTCATAATATAAGAAAATAACTGCAGATGCTGGTACAAACCGAAGGTATTTATTCACAAAGTGCTGGAGTAACTCAGCAGGTCAGGCAGCATCTCGGGAGAGAAGGAATGGGTGACGTTTCGGGTCGAGACCCTTCTTCAGACTCGGGTCTCGACCCGAAACGTCACCCATTCCTTCTCTCCCGAGATGCTGCCCGACCTGCTGAGTTACTCCAGCACTTTGCAAATAGATACCTTCAACGAGGTGTCATTGTCGGCATGGACATTGTGTGTCAAAGTGCCTATTCCCACACTGTACTGTTGTATGTTCTATGCATTTTGTTTGCTCAGTAGTTACAAAGGATTGAGTTGCCACCATAGTTTTACCACAAATCATGATATAAAGAGAAATATATAGACAGGCATATACATGGAGAAAGCATTTGATAGTCATAGAAACATAGAAACATAGAAAATAGGTGCAGGAGGAGACCATTTGGCCCTTCGAGCCAGCACCGCCATTCATTGTGATCATGACTGATCATCCACAATCAGTAACCCATGCCTGCCTTCTCGCCATATCCCTTGATCCCACTATAAATATACAGTATGACTGAAATTGAGTAAATAATTTCAAAAGCTGTCACGTTAGTTTAAAAAGCCAGACAATCATGAAAGTAAATGTTAATATAGCAATGGGATCCATTGGTTAACTTATCAGTATCATAAACAAGGAGAGCGGACCAATAATCCAAAGACATAAAGTTAAATCCCACCTCAGTGGCTGTGGAATTTAAATTCAATTAATTAAATAATCTGCAATTTTAATAGCATCTAGTTTCAGTGAAAGTGGCCATGGAACTCTATATGTTGTAAAAGTACAATCTGGGGAGTGGTGCCTGAATTAGGAAGACTGCCTCACTTACTGGATACGTCACTGTCATACATATTTGCACTACCAAGATCACACCTCATAGCCAACATCTTAGACCCCCTCATTACAACCCCGAAGAATATCTTGACTGACTGATAGGATAAATCCACAGAGGTGGCAGGACTGCATTCCACCAGGTGGCGCTTCGATGGCAACCTCGCCTACAGTCTGTCTGTCCTTTTCGTCTTTTTTTTGTTATTTTTGGTGAGTTTTAAAAGTATATGTTAATGTTCTCTAATTTGTTTTATGTGGGGAGCGTGGGGGGGGGGAGGGGGGAGGGGGAAACTTTTTTTCAATCTCTTACCTTGCCGGAGATGCGATTGTTTTCCGGATCGTATCTCCGGTCGCTCTGCGGCCTAACATCGTGGAGCTGGAGGCCTTTCCCGGGACTGACTTCAAGCCCCACAGCGGGGCCGTGGACTTACCGTCTGAGCGTGCGATTCCTTGCCTGGGATCGACGCTCCAACCGCGGCCTGCGGACTTCAACAACAAGGAGCTCGAAGTCTCGGGTTGAGACCGAAGTCGGGAAGCTCCAAAAACCACACGATGTTCGACAAGCCCCGACCCGGGGTAGATCGCCCGGCACAGGGAAGCTGAGATTCCCCCCCGATGCAGGAGCTTGATCGCCCCGATGAGGAAGGCCCGATCTCCGCCTATGGGAGTAAGCTCGTCCCGTCAACAGAAAGTTAGAGGCCCCCAACTGCTGGAGGACAAAGAAGGGAGAGATTGAACTTTTTTTCGCCTTCCATCACAGTGAGGAATGTGGAGGAGTCACTGTGGTGGATGTTTATGTTAAAATGACTTTGATGAAGGGATTAAAAGTACATTTAGCAAATTTGCAGATGATACAAAGCTGGGTGGTAGTGTGAACTGTGAGGAAGATGCTATGAGGTTGCAGGGTGACTTGGACAGGTTGTGTGAGTGGGCGGATGCATGGCAGATGCAGTTTAATGTGGATAAGTGTGAGGTTATCCACTTTGGTGGTAAGAATAGGAAGGCAGAGTATTATCTGAATGGTGTCAAGTTAGGAACAGGGGACGTATAACGAGATCTGGGTGTCCTAGTGCATCAGTCACTGAAAGGAAGCATGCAGGTACAGCAGGCAGTGAAGAAAGCCAATGGAATGTTGGCCTTCATAACAAGAGGAGTTGAGTATAGGAGCAAAGAGGTCCTTCTGCAGTTTTACAGGGCCCTAGTGAGACCACACCTGGAATACTGTGTGCAGTTTTGGTCTCCAAATTTGAGGAAGGATATTCTTGCTATTGAGGGCGTACAGCGTAGGTTTACTAGGTTAATTCCCGGAATGGCGGGACTATCATATGTTGAAAGACTGGAGCGACTAGGCTTGTATACACTGGAATTTAGAAGGATGAGAGGAGATCTTATCAAAACGTATAAAATTATTAAGGGGTTGGACACGTTAGAGGCAGGAAACATGTTCCCAATGTTGGGGGAGTCCAAAACAAGGGGCCACAGTTTAAGAATAAGGGGTAGGCCATTTAGAACTGAGATGAGGAAAAACTTTTTCAGTCAGAGAGTTGTGAATCTGTGGAATTCTCTGCCTCAGAAGGCAGTAGAGGCCAATTCTCTGAATGCATTCAAGAGAGAGCTGGATAGAGCTCTTAAGGATAGCGGAGTCAGGGGGTATGGGGAGAAGGCAGGAACGGGGTACTGATTGAGAATGATCAGCCATGATCACATTGAATGGCGGTGCTGGCTCGAAGGGTAATCATTCTCAATCAGTACCCCGTTCCTGCCTTCTCCCCATACCCCCTGACTCCGCTATCCTTAAGAGCTCTATCCAGCTCTCTCTTGAATGCATTCAGGGAATTGGCCTCCACTGCCTTCTGAGGCAGAAAATTCCACAGATGAGTTCATGTCTAAGCTTACAATCCTGCCACGTCTAGTCAATGCGGGAAGATGGTTAAGCAACAGGATGGGGGCTTCCCTCTCCTCCAACAATGGCGGGTCCTGTATACGAGTGCCAACGGCAACACAAAAGCACTTGCAAGGAAATTCTACCAGAAGGGCAACCACGGTGGCGCAGCGGTAGAGTTGCTGCCTTACAGTGCTTGCAGCGCCGGAGACCCGGGTCCGATCCCGACTACGGGCACCGTCTGTACGGAGTTTGTACGTTCTCCCCGTGACCTGCGTGGGTTTTCTCTGAGATCTTCGGTTTCCTCCCACACTCCAAAGTTGTACAGGTATAGAAACAATAGAAACTTAGAAAATAGGTGCAGGAGTAGGCCATTCGGCCCTTCGAGCCTGCACCGCCATTCAATATGATCATGGCTGATCATCCAACTCAGTATCCCGTACCTGCCTTCTCTCCATACACCCTGATCCCTTTAGCCACAAGGGCCACATCTAACTCCCTCTTAAATATAGCCAATGAACTGGCCTCAACTACCTTCTGTGGCAGAGAATTCTACAGATTCACCACTCTCTGTGTGAAGAAAAACTTTCTCATCTCGGTCCTAAAACACTTCCCCCTTATCCTATGTAAGTAAATTGGTTTGCTAAATATAAAAACTGTCACCAGAGTGTGGAGGATAATGTTAATGTGCAGGGATCGCTGGTCGGTGTGGACCCGGTGGGCCGAAGGGCCTGTTTCCGCGCTGCATCTCTAAACGAAACTAAACTTCAAGTGGATCATCCATCTCAATTCCTCACTGGGATCAATATCATCGTAGAAGCCACTCCGCGACCAATTCAATTCACTTCTTCACTCCATGTGTCACGGAGAAACAGCTGAGAGTACTGGATACTGCAGAGTCTATGGGACCTGGTACCACCTCACCTGTACTGCTGGAAACGAACACCTCTTGCCAAGCTGCTCCACTGCAGTTTACGGTGCCGACGATTACCTGTCAAAGTCCATGACAAAAAGGGAATAGGCGGAAGGTGTCATCAACAGTGGCTGTCGAGTCGCACTTACTCATCGATAACCTGATCGCTGATTCATATTTGTGAGGAATGGCTCAGCTACAGACATCAAAGTTTCATCCAAGAATGGGTCAGAGAACTGCACTCCCGAGGTGTGGTGAGCGTGATATCAGGGCAGCGTTTGACGAAGGAAAACACGAAAGGACATAGAGTTTTAGGATGTTCAGAAAGGAAGAGAGCGTGGTTACATTGCAGTTCTAGAACATCGCTGCAGGAGTTCTTCAGAGCAGAGTACTAAGTCCAATTATTCTGCTTCATCAAAGACATTTTGTCCCACCACAAGAACAGAAGTGGGGACATTTGGCGATGATTGAACTGCGATCAATTAATTTGCAACCCTCAGTGGATGTGAACGTCTATGTCTGCAGATGGCAAGGTATAAGAACATTCAGAGATGAGCTGACAAGTGACAAATAACACTTATGGTACAAAGATGGACACAAAATGCTGGAATAACTCGTTGGAATGAGTTCCCCGGAAAGAAGGAATGGGTGACGCTTCGGGTCGTGCTAGTCTAACAAGAGAGTCTAACTACCTACTGTATCTCGACATTCAACGGCATTATCATTGCCAAATGACCAGTGTAACAAATGAAAGCCTTGCAATCTACTCTTGGCATCCAATGGCATTGCATTGTCATTGTTAAATCACCACCAGCAACATTGTGGAGATCACTGTTGATCAGAAGCTTAACTGGAACCGCCATAAAAATTGCAATGGCTAAGTGCACATGTCGAAAACCAGGTGCCCAGTGGTGAGTGGCTCATCTCCTGGCACCCAAAAGATTTTTAACCGTCTGATTCTTGGAACATCCTCTTGACGACGCTAATTAACAAATAAAAGTGCTTTTTATTTGTGCCTGCCTTCTCCCCATATCCCTTGATTCCGCTATCCCCTAGAGCTCTATCTAACTCTCTTTTACATTCATCCAGTGAATTGGCCTCCACTGCCTTCTGTGGCAGAGAATTCCACAAATTCAAAACTCTCTGGGTGACAAAGTTCCTTCACTTTTAAATGGCCTCCCCTTTATTCTAAGACTGTGTCCTCTGGTTCTGGACTCCCCCAACATTGGGAACATTTTTCCTGCATCTAGCTTGTCCAGCCCTTTTATAATTTTATATGTTTCTATAAGATCCCCTCTCATCCTAAACTCCAGTGAATACAAGCCTAGTCTTTTCAATCTTTCCTCATATGACAGTCCCACCATCCCAGGGATCAATCTTGTGAACCTATGCTGCACTGCCTTAATTACAAGGATGTCCTTTCTCAAATCAGGAGACCAAAATGTACACAATACTCCAGATGTGGTCTTACCAGGGCCCTATACAACTGCAGAAGAACTTCTTTACTCCTGTACTGAAATCCTCTCGTTATGAAGGCCAACATGCCATTAGCTTTCTTCACTGCCTGCTGTACCTGCACGCCAACTTTCAGTGACTGGTGTACAAAGACACCTAGGTCTCGTTGCACTTCCCCCTTATCTAACCTGACACCATTTGGCACCACATTTAACTCACATTGGCCAAATACGTTAGGGCATTAAATGTCTTAATGCACTGGGACACATTCCGAGAGGTATCATTTTACAATCTCCTCCTTGTGGCTGCTATTCTACTGGGTTTCCCAAGAGTGTAGGACCTCTTCCTTGATGTTCCTGTTTATCACAAGAATGTCCAGTTGGTCCCCAGGACATGTCTGCTTTGATGTTCTTCTGCCTGTTGCTTTCCAAGTGGCATTGTGACTTCCAACAGTGGTTGTGGCAATGAATTGGGTAGTGCAGGTATGATTTCAATCAACACAGATTACTTTCAGCAAAACACCAAGTACGTGAGGAACTCAGTGGGTCAGGAAGTATCTGTTGAGAGAATGTTCTGTGGAGACGACATTCTACCGCTGCACCATAGAGAGCATCCTAACACATGGCATCCCTGTGTGGTATCTCAGCTGCACGGAGGCAGAGAGGAAAGCTCTTCAGCCGGTAGTCCATAGAGCTCAGAGGACCATCGGAACACAGCTACAGTCCTTGGAGGGCATCTACAACACACGATGCCTCAGAAAAGCCACCAGCATCCACAAAGACTCTTCACACCCCTGCAACAGTCTGTTTGAACTTCTACCATCGGGCAGACGATACAAGGCCTTCTACGCCCGCACCTCCAGACTCAGGAACAGCTTCATCCCCAGGGCCATAGCTGCTATGAACCGGTCCTGCTGAGCCGGATGGTCACATCGCACAGTGAACCGGCACAGACCTACTTGCACTTTATTCTGCTTTAAAACTGTTACAATTTGTTTCATTGGGTTGTTTAAATTAATACTGACTAGCTAATTCATTTATTGCATCGTATGGGAGGCGCATTCCCAATCTCGTTGTACCCCTGTACAATGACAATAAAGATATGTTGTATTGTATTGTATTGTAGTTCAGTTTAGTTTAGAAATACAGCATGAAAACAGGCCCTTCAACCCATCGAGTCTGCTCCGACCAGCGATCCCCACATATTAACACTATCCCACACACTGGGAACAATTTATACATTCGTACAGAACCAATTAACCTACAAATCTGTACGTCTTTGGAGTGTTGGAGGAAACTGAAGATCTCGGAGAAAACTCAGGCGTTCACGGGGAGAACGTACAAACTCCGTACAAAGAGCACCTGTAGTCAGGATCAAACCCGGGTCTCCAGCGCTGCAAGTGCTGTAAGGCATCAACTCTACCGCTGCGCCACCGTGTCGCCCATAAATGGGCAATGTTTTGGGTGGGACCCAGCTGCAGATTCTGTGTCTATGTCTTGTACTTCTACAAATTACTTTCAGCGATGTAAATTGGAAATTACTCAATGTCGTTGTTGGTTGATGTGAGAATCATTACCATGATGGTATATAAAAAACGATTGCAAAAAGCATGCATGCAAAATTGTATAGAAGCAGGCTCTAGGATAAAAATGCATGTGTTCCCTGAGCATCGCCATTTTAGCACATGGTTTACCAGAGGGCAGAAATATTTAACCACCACATCTTTAACCATATACTTTGTTAGAAGGAAAAGAAAAGCTCAATCCCAATGCTTCAGGTCATTTTTATAAAAATTAATTGTCAGTCCTATAAAATTCTATCCATCAAAATAAAATAACAAAGGTTGACACGAAGAACAAAATCTGCTCAGTTCATATTAAGACTTAAGGGGTGAAAGATTCCAATATCTCAAAAGTGTTAAAACTGGACAAATGAAACAATCTTAATTTCAGAGAAGAGCAATTTAATTACATTAAATCAGAAATGTGGATGAGCACCTTACAAGATTATTATCTCTCATGTCACAGATTATTAATTAACTGATTCTTGCAGCCACAAAGGGGAAAATAAAACAAAATAAACCGAATTGCCAAGGCAACAGAATAGATTTGATTATAAAATGGTAGGAGACTGACTGTTATCAAAACGCTTAGAAAAATTTCTCAATGTGAAGGAATGATCAAATCAACTTAAAAGAACCAGGTTCAAAGTGACTAGCGAAAGTAAAAGGGAGCATAGCTGGGTCTTTGAAGATGAATCACACACTCACAACAAAGAGCAGGCACCAGCACACAAATACCCTCCACGGCCTGTTATCTCACACGTTAATCCTTTTTTTTTGTTGCATGCTTCACTGTGGTTGTTTAACCCGATGTCACATTTTCTATGGTGGAAGTTTACAACGTTCCAATTGGTTGCTGCATTTCACACATTGCAGATGTAGTCACGTTCTGTTCGCACCGCGCAAGTTGTAAAAACGTTTAAGATATCACATGGGTGTGAAAGATTATTTACAGCAGGTCATTCTTTCCCCTCCCGGGCCTGGGTGAATTGATGCATTTAATAATTGCAAGTACAATCAAATTCATAGAATTGGTGTTGTTCAGGAGGCTATTCAACCCTTCAAACAGAAAAAAAATCCACCTCCTCTACATAGCATTCCAAATCATTCCCACTCAAGTGACATTCTTATGAACATAGATGGCGGCCATAGATGGAGGCCCATCAGATGCACTCGCCAACTTTAAACTAAACAATTGCAGTCCCATTGCCTTTCTACTTACCCCACTGTTGCTTTAATTTCACTCAGCAACGCCCTGGATTCTTTCTTGCCAATTTCCTACTCTCAGGAGCAAATTACAGTAGACAAATAACTCACACTTCTCCAGTGAGTGGTAGTCATTGTGTCATGCAGCACAGAAACAGGTCCTTTGGCCTAACCAGCCCCATGCTGACCAAGACAGCCCATCTACACTAGTCCCACCTGCCCGCATTTGGCCCATATCCCTCTAAACCTTTCCAATCCGTGGACCTGTTCAAATGTCTTTTAGATGTTGTTAAAGTTCTTCCCTCACCCATCTCTTCTGGCAGCTTTTTCCATGCACCCACAACCCTCTGTGTGTAAACAGAGGGCGGCATGGTGGCGCAGCGGTAGAGTTGCTGCCTTACAGCGAATGCAGCGCCGGAGACTCAGGTTCGATCCTGACCACGGGTGCTGTCTGTACGGAGTTTGTACGTTCACCCCGTGACCTGCGTGGGTTTTCTCCGAGATCTTCGGTTTCCTCCCACACTCCAAAGACGTACAGGTATGTAGGTTAATTGGCTGGTTAAAATGTTAAAAAAATTGTCCCTAGTGTGTGTAGGATAGTGTTAATGTGCGGGGATCGCTGGGCGGCGTGGACTCGGTGGGCTGAAGGGCCTGTTTCCATGCTGTATCTCTAAATCTTTTTTTAAAAATCTAAAAAAATCTTTTAAAAATCTAAACGTTGCCCCTCAAGTTCCTACTAAATCTTTTCCTTCTCACTGAAAAAATGATGACCTCTGGGTCTTGATTCCCCTACTCTGGGTAAAAAACTCTGTGCATCTACACTATCTATCCCCCTCATGATCTTATAAGCCTCTATAAGATCACACTCATCCTCCTGCATTCCAAGGAATAAAATCTTTCTTCTCCAATTTCTCTAACTCAGGCCCTCATGTCCTGGCAACATCCTCCCCACCTTCTCTGCATTCTTTCATGATTTAGGATGTGGTGGAAATCTGGAAGAATAGGTAGACACCCATATGGTTACTGGGAGAATGTGTTCATATCAGGTCCTTGGACCTATGTGGTAACAACAGGGACTTGCGCACCAATGTGCCGCTAACTACATTTGCAGTTCATTTTTGAAACTACTGACTGATTCCACTTCCACTATCCCTGCAATTAGTTGGTTCCAAATCTCCACTGTGTATCACTGTAACGTTTTCAGAGTTTTTAACATGGTTTTTGGAAAGCATGCAAAATAGTTTTACCTCAGATCTTCCTTTTATCTCTTCTGCCAAGTGTTATATCAGCATCTCAGACACCCATATGGTTACTGGGAGAATGTGTTCATATCAGGTCCTTGGACCAATGTGGTAACCAACGTGGTGACCAATATGGCTAGATTGAGCTCTTAAGGATAGCGGAGTCAGGGGTTATGGGGAGAAGGCAGGAACGGGGTACTGATTGAGAATGATCAGCCATGATCACATTGAATGGCGGTGCTGGCTCGAAGGGCCGAATGGCCTCCTCCTGCACCTATTGTCTATTGTCTATCTCCTGATCCTTGAACTGCCTGCTAATAATAGATCTCCTCTACGTGCCCTGTCTGCATTGTTATGACCTTGTACATTTCTATTAAATGTCCTCTCAGATACCTTTGCTTCAAGGAGAACGTGTCAGGCTTCTTAAGTCCAAGTTTCATTTTTGAATCATTTATCCCCTGAATAACTCTAGCAAATCTTCTCTGCAACCCACACACTCACTCCAATATCCCCAATACCCTCAAATCCTTCCTGTACGTCCTTGGAATGTGGAAGGAAACCGAAGATCTCGGAGAAAACCCAGGTGGTCACAGGGAGAATGTACAAACTCCGTACAAACAGCACCCGTAGTCAGGATTGAACACGGGTCTCCAGGGCTGCAACTCTGCCGCTGTGCCACCATGCCGTCAGTAATCCACATGACAGAGGCAGCAGTTCAGCTCATCAAGTATATGCAATCTTCCATAACAATCTCATTGTCCCTGTACTCCACTTAATGTCCTGTGTGACCTGTTCTCTCTCAGGTGCCCAGCAATTCCCTAGATTCCTCTTCCACTCACTTACACCAGGGATAAGTTTACCACATCCGATTAACCTAACAATCGGCATAAAGCAGCTTCCTTATTTGTATAAATGAGAACCTAGCCATAGTTAGGTTCAGATAAAGTAAAACAAAGCTGGTGTTGGACCTGGTCACTCAGCATTCCTCAACAGTCACTGCAGCCTCAATAGTTGGGGCAGCACGAGAGGTTGAGTTGCTGCCTTCACAGCACCAGAGACCCAGGTTCGATCCCGACTAAGGGTGCTGTCTGTACGGAGTTTGTATGTTCTCTGTATGACCCGCGAGGGTTTTCTCTGGAATCTCTGGTTTCCTCCCACACTCCAAAAGGAGTACAGGTTTGTATGCTACTTGAATTGGTATAATTGTGAATTGTCCCTAGTATGTGTGTAGGATACTGTTAGTGTGCGGCGATCGCAGGTCGGTACGAACTCGGTGGGCCAAAGGGCCTCTGTATCTCTAAACTAAACTAAAGTAAGAAAAACTATTTGGCAAGGAAAGGCAAACACTGCAAAACAATATTTTCCAATCTTCCTGTGGATTCAAGAGGGTCCAATTGCTATCTTATATAAAACATATAAAATTCTTAAAGGATTGGGCAGGCTAGATGCAGGAAAAATGTTCCCGATGTTGGGGGAGTCCAGAACCAGGGGTTACAGTTTAAGAATAAGGGGTAGGCCATTTAGGATTGAGAGGAGGAAAAACTTCTTCAACCAGGAGTTGTGAATCTGTGGAATTCTCTGACACAGAAGGCAGTGGAGGCCAATTCGCTGGATAGAAATATAGAAACAAAGAAAATAGGTGCAGGTGGAGAACATTTGGCCCTTCGAGCCAGTGCCGCCATTCATTGTGATCATGGCTGATCATCCACAAACCCTAACCCGTGCCTGCCTTCTCCCCATATCCCCTGATTACACTAGCCCCTAGATCTCTATCTAACTCTCTTTTAAATTCATCCAGTGAATTGGCCTCCACTGCCTTCTGTGGCAGAGAATTCCACAAATTCACAACTCTCTGGATAAAAAAAATTCTTCGCACCTCAGTTTTAAATGGCCTCCCCTTTATTCTTAGCCTGTGGCCCCTGGTTCTAGACTCCCCCAACATTGGGAACATTTTTCCTGCATCTAGCTTGTCCAGTCCTTTTATAATTTTATATGTCTCTATTAGATCACCTCACATCCTTCTTAACTCCAGTGAATTACAAGCCCAGTCTTTCCAATCTTTCCTCATATGACAGTCCCCGCCATCCCTGGAATTAACCTCGTGAACCTACGCTGCACTGCCTCAATTACAAGAATGTCTTTCCTCAAATTAGGACACCAAAACTACACACAATACTCCAGATGTAGTCTCACCAGGGCCCTGTATAACTGCAGAAGGACCTCTTTGCTCCTGTACGCAAATCCTCTCGTTATGAAGGCCAACATGCCATTAGCTTTCTTCACTGCCTGCTGTACCTGCACGCTTACTTTCAGTATAAGAAAATAACTGCAGATGCTGGTACAAATCGATTTATTCACAAAATGCTGGAGTAACTCAGCAGGTCGGGCAGCATTTCGGGAGAGAAGGAATGGGTGACGTTTCGGACACCCAGGTCTCGTTGTACTTCCCCTTTACCTAATCTGACACCATTGAGAAAATAATCTGCCTTCAGGAGAGAGTTAGATTTAGCTATTGGGGCTAAGGGAGTCAAGGTATATGGGGAAAAAGCAGAAACGGGGTACTGATTTTAGACGAACAGCCATGATCATATTGAATGTCGCTGCTGGCTCGAAGGGCCGAATGGCCTACCCCTGCACCTATTTTTCTGTTTCTATGTTTCTACTCTGATTCCATGCATGTAAAGTTCAGTTCAGTTCAGTTTAGTTGATTGTCACGTGTACTGAGCTACAGTGAAAAGCTTTTGTTGCGTGCTAACCAGTCAGTGGAAAGACAATACATGATTACAATCGAGCCCTTCACAGAGTACAGATCCATGACGAGGAAATGACATTTAGTGCAAGGTAAAGCCAGTAACGACTGATCAAAGATAGTCCGAGGGTCCCCGATGAGGTAGATACTACTTCAGGACTGCTCTCTGGTTGCGGTACGAAGGCTCAATTGCCTGATAGCAGCTGGGAAAGGTCATCGGAACAGTAAAGACACAAGTAACAGCCAATCCCACGACCATGTCTCCGAGGGACATCGCATTCAATGAGGGCAATGGATGGAGGCCTACCACAGCCTGGGGCTTGCCTGGATCGGGCACTGCTCAGAAGATCTAGTGCGTGGACTAGACTTTGAATGTGGTGCCAAAGCACTCTTGAGTGCGGGATCAGTAGACTATTTCAGTACACTTAAGGGCCTGTCCTACTTAGGCGATTTTTTAGACGACTGCCGGCGATTGTCAAAGTCGTAGCAGATCGCCAAAATTTTCTTTTACCCTACGACAATGACCACGACAATGCCGAGTCAGGTCGAGATAACACCGTCTTCGGAAACATCTCAAAATTCCCACGCTGTCAATGCTTCTCCGGCGTCCTAATTTTTGCTGAAATCACTGACAAGTCGGTAAGTACATGAGAGTTTTGAAATATAACAACTTGCCCGGGTTACTTGAAAACCAAGCTTCACGGTAACAAGGCATAAACTGGATGACTTCCAGTTTACTAATAGCTGTATTAAGAAATTTAATTTTAAAAGTAGTTAAATGGATTTTTGTGAAAAGTGTATGGACATTCTTTGAAAATGTACGGGAGATGCATATCTGGTTTCTGGGTTGCATATCTTGGTTGGGATCCTACTTTAAATGTAATGGCCGATGGCCATAAACATCGCGAAAATTTCCACGCTTACCTGACCATCAAACTGTCGCCTCCAATCTACCTGTCAAATGTCCTGACGGTAAATAAATTGGCTAAACACAAGTATTTTACGGTATCTTGAAATGACTTTACTTATTTTAATATTATGTGCTTCTAAATGTATCTAAGAGATCCTAGCAAACCTGGGGACAGCATCTGACAGCGCCCGCAATAAGCTACGATACCTGGCGACAAGCCAGCTGTTGCCGAGAAATTTCACTCCAGATGATTTCTCAGCGACGCGCCGAGATCTACTACGATTCTTGGAAGACTCCTCACGATCATGCCCGCCACACCCAGCGAACTGTCAGCGACAGCCTAGCCGCCGGCAGTCGCCTTAAAATCGCCTAAAGTGGGACAGGCCCTTTACTAATCGTGGATGTGTTTGGGTATGGGAATACTGCACTGGACTATATGTAAGAGAAGAATTTCACTTTGCATTTGCCCATGTGACAATAAAAGTACTGTTGAACCATCCGTCACTTTGCAGCTAATGCTGGGAGGACAAATTGCTTGAGATTTGAGCTGTTCAAAGCCAGATTCTATTTGTTGAAGCACAACAGTGACCAGCAGCATATCTCAAAAATGTTTATGGAAGTATTGGGTTGATCCGCTGCCTCGATTCAATTATTAATGAACAATATAGTCCTGCAGAATATCTAGATGTTATTTTTTTTAATTTAGATTTTTAAAAAAGATTTAGAGATACAGCGCAGAAAAAGGCCCTTCGGCCCACCGGATCGCGCTGCCCAGCGATCCCCGCACACTAACACTATCCTACACCCACTAGGGACAATTTTTACATTTGCCCAGCCAATTAACCTACAAACCTGTACGTCTTTGGAGTGTGGGAGGAAACCGAAGATCTCGGAGAAAATCCACGCAGGTCACGGGGAGAACGTACAAACTCCGTACAGGACAGCACCCGTAGTCAGGATCGAACCTGGGTCTCCGGCGCTGCATTCGCTGTAAGGCAGCAACTCTACCGCTGCGCCACCGTGCCGCACCAGTAGCGAGGTATTTGGTAGAAACTCTCACTAGTTTCAATTGGCGAGGGTTGGGTTGGCTTGGACCCAAAGGGTTAGCCTTTCAATAACTGGGATAGATGGTGGTTCTTCCCCCGGCAGAGAATGGAGGTTTGGGGATGAATGAAATGGGACAGAAAGCTGATGAACAGGATTTGGCTCCAATTTCTTTGTTTTTCTGAGTATAAACTTCCTGTTCCACCTATCCCATCTCAGTTGGTCCTTTGCTTTGAGCACCGCAGAAGAGGTTGGACAGACTTGGATTGTTTTTTCCGGAAACCGGGAGGTCTAGGCAAGGCCAGATAGAAGCGTGCAACGTCTTGAGGGGCATACATGGGACAGATAGTCAGAACCTTTTTCTCCTAGGGTGGAAATAACCTAGCGTGGAAATGAAGGCCAGAGGGCATTGACTTAAGGTGACGCGGGCACAGTTGAAAGAAGATGTGTGGGGAACGTTTGTTATGCAAAGGTGGGTGCCTGGAACTTGCTACCAGTAGTGTGGTGCGGGCAGATACAACATGGTGTTTAAGAGGCTTTTGGACAGGCACATGGCTATGCAGGGAATGAGGGGATCCTGAGCTGGCAGATGAGATTAGTTTATCTTGGCATTGTATTCAGCACAGACATTGTGAGCCAAGGAGCCTGTATCTATGCTGTACTGTCCTGTGTTCTATGTCTCATCAATTCAACTCATTTATCTGCACTGTTGGCAGCATTTACTCAGAGGTGATCCCTGGGATTGTCTGCTGATTAGTGGTGTCCGTTGAGATAATTACAATGGCTCTATGTGTTTGCTTTCTCATTTGAATCAATCTTTGTGCAGCAGACTCGTCCATTGTTCCAACAGCTTTCATTTAAGAAATTGATCTCTATTGCACCTTGTCAAATGACTTTGAAATATTTGGACATTAAAGCCCCCAAAAAAATTCCAAGGGCGGACCTGCGTGGTACTGAGGAGACACGAGGGGGGGCCTCATCTATGATGGGAGTGGGAAACCCCCCCCCGTTCCCTAAAGAATGAGGACATCTCGGATGTCCTGGTATGGAACACCTCATCTTGGGCGCAGATGCAGCGTAGACGGAGGAATGACAAGAAGGGAATAGAGTCTTTGCAGGAAGCTGGGTGGGGGCAGAAGTGTAGGTTTTTTTTAGAGATACAGCACAGAAACAGGCCCTTCGGCCCACCGGGCCCGTGCCGCCCAGCGATCCCCACACACTAACACTATCCTACACACACTAGGGACAATTTTTACATTTGCTCAGCCAATTAACCTACATACCTGTACGTCTTTGGAGTGTGGGAGGAAACCGAAGATCTCGGAGAAAACCCACGCAGGTCACGGGGAGAACGTACAAACTCCATACAGACGGCGCCCATAGTCAGGATGGAACCTGAGTCTCCGGCGCTGCATTCGCTGTAAGGCAGCAACTCTACCGCTGCGCCACCGTGCCGCCGAGATAGTCGAGATAGTTGTGGGAGTCAGTGGGTTTGTGTGTGATGCTACCTGGCTCGTTGAGGTCCTCCAGCACTTTTGTGTTGTTCTTTTTGCGAACCAGCATCTGCAGTTCCTTGTGTCTACAAACTAAGTGAAAACTCTTTGTACATCAAAAGCATGTTCTAACTGCTCAAAACAATGTTTTCCCTTAGCTCCTGTAGAGAGGCCAATGTTGTCCTTCCTCAATGATCAGTGATAACTCTCCAGCAAGGACAAATGACTGAGTCTGGACAGAGTTGGTGACAACGGCTTTAAGCTGCTCTGTGATCACTTACACCATGGAGGAGGAGAAAGGAACACGGTACAAGAGGTTGAAAAATCCACTTTAATTGACTAATTTGATCTGAATCATTTTTTTAGGGGTGGGGGGGGGTTTGGTTAATTAATCAATTAAGAAGTGGTCAATAAGTTAAAACAGGAGGACTTTATTTTCAGATGCCCTGATAGAGTAGATGTGGAGCGCATGTTTCCACTAGTTGGAGAGTTTAGGACCAGAGGTCATGGCCTCAGAATTGAAGGAGGTTCCTTGAAGAAGGAGATGAGGAGGAAGTTATTTAATCAGAGCTGTGGTGAATCTGTGGAATTCATTGCCACAGAAGGCTGTAGAGGACGAGTCAATGGATATTTTTAAGGCAGAGATAGAAAGGTTCTTGATTAGTACGGGTGTCAGGGGTTGTGGGGAGAAGGCAGGAGGGTGGGGTTAAGAGGGAGAGATAGATCAGCCATGACTGAATGGCAGAGTGTACTTGATGGGCTGAATGGCCTAATTGTGCTCCAATTACCTAAGAACACAGTGGCGCAGCGGTAGAGTTGCTGCCTTACAGCGAATGCAGCGCCGGAGACTCAGGTTCGATCCCGACTACGGGCGCCGTCCGTACGGAGTTTGTACGTTCTCCCCGTGACCTGCGTGGGTTTTCTCCGAGATCTTCGGTTTCCTCCCACACTCCAAAGACGTACAGGTATGTAGGTTAGTCGGCTGGGTTAATTAAATGTAAAAATTGTGCCTAGTGTGTGTAGGATAGTTTTAATGTGCGGGGATCGCTGGGCGGCGCGGACCTGGTGGGCCGAAGGGCCTGTTTCCGCGCTGTGTCTCTAAATCTAATAAATCTAAAACATAGAAAAATGAATAGAATGGAACGAATGGAATTATTTGAGGAACAGCCATGATCCCGATAAAAATAAAATTAACAGCATGCATTTAGTTTGGAACAACAAAGTAAGAAGCAGGACTAAGGGTCTCAAAGTAAGATACGTCAGAATTGCATGTCTCTTTACGCCTGGATCAAATGTATCAGAGACTTGTAAGTTAAAAGATGGAACAGGAACGTGGTGACTCTTGGTTGGATGTTCTGGAAGAGGATCTATTGTACTCATATATGGGATAATTTGATGGAGAGCATGCAAGAACTAGCATTTGACGATACCCCATGGCACCAAATAAACTATTAACCATTAATCTTTCACCATTGCTTCAAATTCTATGTGTTTGAAGGAACTGCAGATGCTGGTTTAAACTGAAACCATCCCTCCCCCTTCCCAGTTCTCCGACCAGTCTCACTGTCCCAGTCTATATTTTATCTCAGTTTGCGTTGTTGTGTTCTCTTCTCCCAGCTAACCATGATAAATTCTACATCTTTCTTGATCGCCATCCTCTTTGTCCTATTTTCACACCTTTCACATCCGTGTCTATAGAAACATAGAAACATAGAAAATAGGTGCAGGAGTAGGCCATTCGGCCCTTCGAGCCTGCACCGCCATTCAATATGATCATGGCTGATCATCCAACTCAGTATCCCGTACCTGCCTTCTCTCCATACCCCCTGATCCCTTTAGCCACAAGGGCCACATCTAACTCCCTCTTAAATATAGCCAATGAACTGGCCTCAACTACCTTCTGTGGTAGAGAATTCCACAGATTCACCACTCTGTGTGAAAAAAAACTTTCTCATCTCGGTCCTAAAAGACTTCCCCCTTATCCTTAAACTGTGACCCCTTGTTCTGGACTTCCCCAACATCGGGAACAATCTTCCTGCATCTAGCCTGTCCAACCCCTTAAGAATTTTGTAAGTTTCTATAAGATGCCCCCTCAATCTTCTAAATTCCAGCGAGTACAAGCCGAGTCTATCTAGTCTTTCTTCATATGAAAGTCCTGCCATCCCAGGAATCAATCTGGTGAACCTTCTCTGTACTCCCTCTATAGCAAGAAAGTCTTTCCTCAGATTAGGAGACCAAAACTGTACACAATACTCCAGGTGTGGTCTCACCAATGGGGTATCTTCTCCTCCCCTGACATCAGTCTGAAGAAGGGTCTCGACCCGAAAAGTCCCCCATTCCATGTCTATAGAGATGCAGCCTGTCCCGTGTGAGTTACTCCAGCTTTTTGTGTCTAACATTTAACCATCGCTTCCAATTCTGTTGTATAATCTTTACATTTCACCTGAGAGGAAAAGGTTTAACCTCTAATTGAAAAAGGCAACACTTCATACTCAGTGACAGAGCACTTATCAGCTGGGAAGGCACAACTGACACTGACTACCACAAAGAGCCAAGGCTGACTATTCAATATAGGGCAATTAGCCTAGCAATTGTTCTTTGGAGGTAACATTACTCTTACTTCCTTTGTCTTTTGATATCAAAGGACGTGCTATGACAAATGAGTAATTCAGAGCCGGACATCCAAGCTATTATGTAAAATTAAATTAAGGAGGAACAGATGTCAAAAAAGGTTTGCAAAATCAACATGAAAATATATGGTTATGAACAACTTCAGATAATTTACACCATCGGTTTTAATCCTTTGTTTCCTTTCTCTACCTCCCAATGCAATGATTGACAATGTGCAAACCACAAAGATAAATAACAGCACAACTTTAGTGGTCGTGCACATACATACGTCAAGCACACATAAATGTCAAGGCCAAACAATTCAAATGCATTGGCCAAAGAGTTAAAATATATATCAGCCGATATTAGACTTCAGTTGTGAGGAATCTGAGAGGCTCAGGCTGCAAAACAGCTGGAAAGATCCTATTTCACACATCAAATTTAGCTGAAAGGTACAATTACTACAGCACTGAGCTGTAAGGGCAGCAGGGTGGCGCAGCTAGGAGAGTTGCTGCCTCATGGCGCCAGAGACCGGGGGTTCGATCCTGACCTCGAGTGCTGTCCGTGTGGAGTTTACGCATTCTCCCTCTGACTGCGTGGGGTTTCCTCCAGGTGCCCCAGTTTACATAGAAACATAGAAACATAGAAAATAGGTGCAGGAGGAGGCCATTCGGCCCTTTGAGCCTGCACAGCCATTCACTATGATCATGGCTGATCATCCAACTCAGTATCCTGTACCTGCCTTCTCTCCATACCCCCTGACTCCTTTAGCCACAAGGGCCACATCTAACTCCCTCTTAAATATAACCAATGAACTGGCCTCAACTACCTTCTGTGGCAGAGAATTCCACAGATCCACCACTCTCTGTGTGAAAAAAAACTTTCTCATCTCGGTCCTAAAAGACTTCCCCCTTATCCTTAAACTGTGACCCCTTGTTCTGGACTTCCCCAACATCGGGAACAATCTTCCTGCATCTAGCCTGTCCAACCCCTTAAGAATTTTGTAAGTTTCTATAAGATCCCCCCTCAATCTTCTAAATTCCAGCGAGTACAAGCCGAGTCTATCCAGTCTTTCTTCATATGAAAGTCCTGCCATCCCAGGAATCAATCTGGTGAACCTTCTCTGTACTTCCTCTATGGCAAGAATGTCTTTCCTCAGATTAGGAGACCAAAACTGTACGCAATACTCCAGGTGTGGTCTCACCAATGCCCTGTACAACTGCAGCAGAATCTCCCTGCTCCTATACTCAAATCCCCTCGCTATGAATGCCAACATACCATTCGCTTTCTTCACTGCCTGCTGCACCTGCATGCCTACTTTCAATGACTGGTGTACCACGACACCCAGGTCTCGTTGCATCTCCCCTTCTCTTAACCGGCCACCATTCAGATAATAGTCTGCTTTCCTGTTCTTGCCACCAAAGTGGATAACCTCTTACTCCCATATCCCACGCTTGTAGGTTAATCGGCCTCTGTAATTTCCCCAGAATGCTTGAGAGTGGATGCAAAAGTGGCATAACATAGAACAAATGGGCGATCAATGCTCAGCACGGACTCGTTTGGCCGAAGGGCCTGTTTCCATGCTGTACCCTTAAATAAAATAACATTAAAATAATTCCGGTCTCAAACGGCGAGTTGAATATCCCTCACTTGCGTGCAAACAGGATCCATTCACCCATGTGTGGGCGGCCATGTTATGGCATTAAAGAAATGGAGACTATGACAGGTGGCCAAGTGATAGTGACCAGTGTATGCATGATCTGTGCCCAAACCTGTCCCTTGCTCTTCTCTTACAGTAAAGTTCTGGTGGTTTTCAGGGAAGAAATTCTGTCCAGGTATTTTCCAGCTCCAGAATAAACAATAGGATCATAAAGACGGAGGCGAACAGAATGAAAAGAGGAATGCTGATACTGGGTGCTATAGCAATACAATGTAGAGAATGGAATGAATGAATGAATTAATTGATTAATGAATTAATGAATGAATGAATGAATTAATTAATTAATGAGTGAGTGAATGAATGAATGCATGAATGAATATTTTATTTTTACATGTGATAAGTCACAGTGAAATTCTTTGCTTGCATACCCAAGGTATGCAAATAGCCACCACATAAAGGGCACTGACAAAGTTACAAAGTTTCCCGCTCCAGGTCCTCCATGTTCTCTACCCCCCTCCCCCCCCCCCCCATGCCATGTCCCCCTTTGTTCCTTCCCCCACCAGCGGCGCCCTCGTGGTCCGTCCTTTTGGGGTCGGCCGGCGCCATCATCGACCGTCGCACCGACCCCTCCACTATCACTGCCGGGATGCTGAAAACTGGATGGGACGAACACATACTTTTTGAACTGATGTTTAGTTTAATAAATTCTATCTCTTTAATTCGTATAGTATTATGTAACAAAGGCCACCCCATAGGGCAATTATATTATATGAGGTGATATGGAGATCACTATTGGTTCCCCTTTAAAATTGGCGGAAAGCATCGGAGTGCTTGAGGAATGAGAAGGAATTTATTTCGTCAGAGGGTGGTGAATCTGTGTACATTGAAGGCAGAGATAGATAGATTGACGTACAGGTATGTAGGTTAATTGGCCGGGTAAATGTAAAAATTGTCCCTAGTGGGTGTAGGATAGTGTTAATGTGCGGGGATCGCTGGGCGGCACGGACTTGGAGGGACGAAAAGGCCTGTTTCCGGCTGTATATATATGATATGATGATATGATATTGGTACGGGTGTCAGAGGTTATGGGGAGAAGGCAGAACAATTGGGTTCGGAGGGAGAGATAGGTCAGCCATGATTGAATGGCGGAATAGACTTGGCCCGATTCTGCTCCTATCACTTACGATCTTATGAGTGGCACGCAAAGTGGACATGTGTTTTTAGATTTAGAGATACAGCGCGGAAACAGGCCCTTCGGCCCACCGAGTCCGCGCCGCCCAGCGATCCCCGCACATTAACACTATCCTACACCCACTAGGGACAATTTTTACATTTACCCAGCCAATTAACCTACATACCTGTACATCTTTGGAGTGTGGGAGGAAACCGAAGATGTCGGAGAAAACCCACGCAGGTCACGGGGAGAACGTACAAACTCCGTACAGATGGTGCCCGTAGTCAGGATCGAACCTGAGTCTCCGGCGCTGCATTCGCTGTAAGGCAGCAACTCTACCGCTGCGCCACCGTGCCGCCCAAGCCACTTATGATTTGGCTGCCTGAGGTGCTACTGGTAAACTGTAGATGCCATGTTGGTGCGGGAAGGTGCAGCGCAGTGGTGCAGCAGTCAGTGCTGCTGCCTCACCACTCCAGTTGGACCCTGATCTTGGATGTAGCCGGTGTAGAGTTTGTACTTTCTCTTCATGTCTTCATGGGTCTCCTCCAGGTGTTCCTGTTTCCTGTCATGTCCTGAAGTCGTGCCAGTAAATTAAGGGCCTGTCCCACTTAGGCGATTTTAAGGCGACTGCCGGCGACTAGGCTGTCGCCGACAGTTCGCCGGGGTGTCGCGGGCACGATCGTGAGGAGTCTTCCAAGATCGCAGTGGATCTCAGCGCGTCACTGAGAAATCAAACGGTTTGAAATTTCTCGCCGACAGCTGGCTTGTCGCCAGGTATCATTGCTTATTGCGGGCGCAGTCGCATGCTGTCCCCAGGTTTGATAGGTTCTCTTAAGATGCATTTAGAAGAACATAATATTAAAATAAGTAAAGTCATTTCAAAATACCATAAAATGCTTGTGTTTAACCAATTTATTTACCGTCAGGACATTTGACAGGTAGATTGGAGGCGACAGTTTGACAGTCAGGTAAGCGTGGGAATTTCGCGATGTTTATGGCCATCAGCTATTACATTTAAAGTGGGCTCCCAACCCAGATATGCAACCCAGAAACCAGATATGCATCTCCCTTACATTTTCAAAGAATGCCCACACACTTTTCACAAAAATCCACTTAACCACTTTTTCTTTTTATTTTTTAATACAGCTATTAGTAAACTGGAAGTAAATCCAGTTTATTCCTTGTTACAGTGAAGCTTGGTTTTCAAGTAACCCGGGCAAGATATTATAGTTCAAAACTCTCAAGTACTTACCGACTTGTCAGTGATTTCAGCGAAAATCAGGACGCCGGAGAAGCATTGACAGTGTGGGAATTTCGGGATGTTTCCAAAGACGGTGTAATCTCAACCAGACTCGGCATTGTCGTGGTCATTGTCGTCGGGTAAAAGAAAAGTTCGGCGATCTGCTACGACTTTGACAGTCGCCGGCAGTCGCCAAAAAAATCGCCAAAGTGGGACAGGCCCTTAAATTATCTGTCTGGGTGTATGTTACTTGTTAACGAATTAAAGAATCGAAGGGGAAATTGCTCGGTAGATGGGAGGGGGAACAGGTTGCAAGGGTACTGGGAAATAAGAGGAGGAATGGGACTAGTGGTATCACTTCCTTGGTGATGGTATGGACCCAATGGACCAAATGGTCTCCTTCCATGTCAAGTCAAGTCAATTTATTTGTATAGCACATTTAAAAACAACCCACGTTGACCAAAGTGCTGCACATCTGACTAGGAAAAAAAAAGAAACATACAGTGGCAGGCAGCCAAACACAACGGCGCGGCCATCTTGAACAAAATGTTAATTCAATGTAATTATAAGTGCACGATAAGGTGAGACATGAAAACATGGGGCTGCAAGGTAGCGCAGCAGGAGAGTTGCTGCCTTACAGTGCTTGCAGCGCCAAAAACCCGGGTTCAATCCCGACTTCGGGTGCTGTCGGTACGTTCGCCCTGTGACCTGCGTGGGTTTTCTCCAAGACCTTTGGTTTCCTCCCACACTCCGAAGACGTACAGGTTTGTAGGTTAATTGGCTTGGTATCAGTATAAATTGTCCCTAATGTGTGTAGGGCGTGCGGGGATCACTGGTCTGTGCGGCCTCGGTGGGCCGAAGGGCCTGTTTCCATGCTGTATCGCTAAACTAAACTAAACATAATTAAAATCAACCAGATCCAATATTGAGCCAGATGGCAGCACAAGCCTTAGGATGTGGAGGCAATGTCATAGTCATAGAGTCATCGAGTGATACACTGTGGAAACAGGCCCTTCGGCCCAACTTGCTCACACCGGCCAACATGTCTTGTATACACTGGAATTTAGCAGGATGAGAGGAGATCTTATCGAAACGTATAAGATTATTAAGGGGTTGGACACGTTAGAGGCAGGAAACATGTTCCCAATGTTGGGGGAGTCCAGAACAAGGGGCCACAGTTTAAGAATAAGGGGTAGGCCATTTAGAACTGAGATGAGGAAAAATGTTTTCACTCGGAGAGTTGTGAATCTGTGGAATTCTCTGCCTCAGAAGGCAGTGGAGGCCAATTCTCTGAATGCATTCAAGAGAGAGCTGGATAGAGCTCTTAAGGATAGCGGAGTCAGGGGGTATGGGGAGAAGGCAGGAATGGGGTACTGATTGAGAATGATCAGCCATGATCACATTGAATGGCGGTGCTGGCT